>NC_056732.1:1056029402-1056329402 GCF_019279795.1 Protopterus annectens
ATGTGGGCCTCCAAATGTCTGACCAGAACAAGGCCTGATGATGCCATCAAGCATAAGATGTCCTTAAAGAGATTGCAATAGTAGACTTGAGGTGTGGTATGGGTGTTACATACTGTGATGTGTAGTGTGTACCATTACATAGGTAGGTGCTCTAATCTACTTGCAGCCAACCTGGACTGTGTGTGTGCTGTGCAGTGTCCTTCAAGCATTAATTGGAACTGTTGCTATCATCAATGTAGCCAGGTGTGTGTGTGTGTGTGTGTGTGTGTGTGTGTGTGTGTGTGTGTGTGTGTGTGTGTGTGTGGCTGTTACAGTATTTTACATCAGCTTATGGAATCATAGGATCTTTGAACTTTAGCAGACTAATGGACCTAGAGCCCTTACAATCCTAGCCAAGTTTTTACACTTATTTACACTATCAGCAAATATTAACCTTGTCCATGAGGGATACAGACAGAAGCACTGTGGTGAAATGGCAGTCACCCAGCAAATCATACAGATGGCATCTGATGAGGCCCAATGAAGTGCCCTGTTTGCCATTAGGCAGGATTCTGTTTCAAAGGTGTGTTAAAGTCTGCTAGACAGATCTCTCCCACCAGCATGTATTAGTAATATCACATACTAGGTTAATGTCCTTACAGTGAGCAATCTGTGTACCATGCCACCTATAGATATGCAGCATTTCCAATCAAACAGGGTCACACATTGCCCTGTATGTAAGGCAGAGATCACCTCTGAGTAATCTATATGCCACATACTACAATGAAAGTGATTTCAGACGATCCCCATTGAACAGATACTGAAGACGTGAAGTTCCCTTGTGAGAGACCATTATATTGTGAGCAATTGCCTGTAGTGCTTGGAAAGGTACATTACCAAATGGCCATTGCATTCAAATATTGGCATGCTGAGGAAAGAGTACATGAAGGTTATGAGTATGTCAATTTTGGGTGACAGTACCCTCAGTTATGACATATGATTTCAGTCTTACCACTGGGGAGACATGCTGATCTCAGGTACATTAGGTGTAAACCTGTGTGGCCAGGTCTGTGAGCTCAGGTCTATCACCCCTGAGTATGTACATCACATGCTGCTGCTGATGTGCTACTTACCAGGTACATAGGTGTTAATGATGGAAATGATACTACATTGATATTTGCATGGAGTTTACGGCCATTAGTATGTCAACAGGCATTTGTTCATCAATACCCTCTTGTAGGATATTGACGTAACTCACAGATTCAATGACTGCTAACAGTTTGCAGGCAGCAGCCAACATTGTTAGCCGCAGGCATTTAGTTTTCGCTTGTATCATGGTTAAATGGATTTCAAAGAGTAGAGGACCCAGGACTGAGCCCTGTTGAACACTGCTGCTTAGAGATCAGCTATTGGAGGTGGATTTCCCTATTTTGAGTATGTGTTCCATTAGTGAGCCACGTAGTGACCCCTATAATGATATTACCATGGATGCCTAAGTGGGTGCTTTTGCCAATGATGCTTGAGTGGGGGATAGAGTCATGCAGCTTGGCTAAGTCCAGGAGGTTGTATGCCCTAATATCCCCTCACCCAGGTCCTTGGTGACTGCGTCAGACATGTCCACCAGGTTTAACAGCCATGATCTCCCTGTCAGAAATCCAAAGTGTGTACGGTCAACTGTTTGTAGATATGTTTGCTGATCAGCTCCATGATGATTTTCCCCATGACTTACAGATATGGCTATTCTGGCAAATAGGTCCACAGATCCCTTGATCGGTGGATGTGCCACCTCTGTGCAAGGGAATAATAGTTGCCATTGTCCAGTCATCTGGGATGCAGCCAGTGGTTACAGAATGATTGCAATGAGTTCCCAGTGGTCTTAGTAATCCTTGTTGTATCCCATGTAGGAAGCAGCCTGGGATGTTAGCATGTCCAATAGATGCTATGTATCCCCATAGAGAGGCCAATTATGACTTGCTCTATAGATATAGATGGTATGGGACAGGTCGTAGGAATGCCATGTGGCACATGTTTTGGGGACTGGGGAGTGAAGTTTATGCTGAACCTGTGGGACAACAGGTTAGCTATGAGTACAGACCCATTATATGTGCCTCCATTTTAGAGGGGCACTCTAACCCCAACCGTCACACAGCAATGCCCAACTCTTATTGTACAACCTGCTAATGGCAGTTGTTCACCAGACAGGTTTGCTGTGCCATGAGGAGCTCATTTTATTCCTGTCAGGTACAGCTGTGTCTATGTAGTTGTGCTGCTGTTTACATAAAGTATGGGTGTAGAGCTCTGCATACTTGCCTGCCTCATTTGAGGGGGGGTGCAGTCAAGCTATGTAAACTATCCCATAGGAGGAAATAAATTACTTTGTTGAAGTATATTTCTGTATTTTCTGCAAGGGTAGTTTAGGTCTGATACTTAGTTTTAATGAGAGTGATCTGTGGTCAGATCTCACCAGGGAGGACCTGACAGTGTAGGACTGCAGTGGACACCGATATTGGTAAACATATCATGTACTATGTTGGCTCCCTTTGTGGGGATGTCATGCAACTGGTCCAAGGCATTGTAGTTAAGAACATGGACTAACCTTTGGGCATGTGAGCTTTAGGACAACTAACCAACACAGTCGGTGGTTACTTAATGCCACTCCAAACCATGGTGTAATGATATATCTTGATAGACACAAGTACATTCAAATAAGTACAATGGAAGTCTGGATTCATGGATCTGCTCCTATAGATGGTAAATGATTAGTGTCCTTCCAGCAGTGAATAGCACCTGCAGTGTCACTAGGAAATTTCAGTGTTTCACCAAATCTGAATGTGTAGCTATCTTTAATGAACATGTATACACCACCTGCTTTACCTTGCACACTGACAGTTTGGGGTCTGAGCATGTGAAAGGATGTGTATGGTTGTGGTAATTTCCACAGCCTTGAACCAGGTGTCTTTGACTGCACAAATGTCTGCATCTTCCTAGGTGGGAACACCTTCCACAGAGTGGGGTTTAGTGTTGCCTTTCCCAGAGTGTGGCAGCATAACCATGATATTGTATGAATACGGCGTTTTCACTGGAAAGTTTTCCCTCCAGACAGTGCCTATAAGATGTAATGTGGAAGAGTCAGTAGCCTTGGTGAGACATGAAGACCATCTCTGGCAAAGCACTGACATCTGTTGAGCAAGTTATCCCAGGCGGACATGGAGTGGAATCCATTACAATGACTCCACATGCTATGGCAATTATTGACTTCCATTATTTTCCATGTGTATTGAGCCATCAGCCTAGGTGAGGGTCAAATGCAACTGAAAACTATGGGCATACCCATGCGTGACACAAAGTGTCTAAACTCAGTCGTGGATATGCATACAGTCTCCTAGTTGTACACACCTGCAGGAACTATGATGTCATCATAATGTTACCTGGTATTCCTTGAGTTGCAGCAATGTGTGGTATGGCGTATTGTGTCAACCTACAGACAGCTAGCTGTGACCTTTCCCATATGTAGCCTGGTGACACAGACATCAACATATCTCATCATGTAATCACATATGAATAATAGGTTTGATTTTGTGGTTTGCCTTGGGTGTTTGACCGGTGAGACAGTGGTGAATGAACTATTATGTGTACTGTGACTCCAGAGGTATAATTATATGTATTGAGCTTGCATATGGTTTTCTGAGGTATCTGTTGTTTGGAATGTGTCTGGTAAGGAGATCCACACATTCAGGTGTGTGTGATGTGGGTGTGAGTGGAGCAGGGGGTCAGCTGTGCATGTTGGCAAAATGCTAATTGCCATATATACTGACTGTTGTTTGAGACACCATGGAATCAAGGTTTGAAAAACAGTCACGTCTGTCACAAATTATGTTTGTGTAGCATAGGAGTAGAGGGGTGGGGACACTTTCCACATCTCATCAGCAGTCATTGATAGTGCCATTAGCAATACAGTCATGCTTGTGTGTATGTCACAGCACGTCAGTGTTAGGCAGTGTCATGACAGATGGTGAAATGTAACATGTCACCTTTATGTAGATCCCGTAAGGTAACACAGCACTGAGAGTGTGCCATATAATGCTTTTCCAGCCATGTGGCCCTTGGATTGACCATAATTTTGTTATTAGGCTTGGTCGCAATACTATACCTACAAATGTGACACTAAATCTAGCAAAGTTAGGGTCATGTTGACACACCCTTGGGGTTGACAGCCTGAAACACAGTGTTTGTAGGCACTCCTTGCAGTGATGATGTGGATGTCCATGCATGCATGCACAGAGGACTTGTTCAACGTTGCTGACATTACATGGGCAAGTGTACAATGCCTATCAAGCAACCAGACAGCAAACTGGTTGTTGTGTGACATGATGTGGGAATACAGACATGTGTTCCGGGTACATAACTCTACAGTATGACATATCTAGGACATGCAGCAGGTGGACACACTTTGGCTTAAGTTGGCCAGTCCTCTGTAGTAAGTCTCACAGCCATGTCATGCAGATATCCACCATTAAGCTGTTGAAGGGCAGGATGCATGGATTGCTGTGAAATTGTCATCTAACATGAATTACAGCTGCTGTTTGTTTCAGCAAGCTTGGACATCTGTCATTTGAAATTGCACATTATATTGTGACACTGCATCTTTGATCCTAATTACCATTTGCTTAGTTCCCTAGTGACATACCACCAGCCCTGGAGCAGAAGGCATAATACATGCAAAAGCCAACTGATTGCTCAGGTTACTAATCAAGGCATCTACCTGGAGAAGGGTATGTGCAGCCTGCAGAGCCTTTCATGATGTGGGGCAGCTATGTGGATGAACAAACTCGCTGTGTCCTGCTTCTCAACATGTGCTTTGTAGTAACATTTTGCATGTGATGACAGAAAAAGTATCAGAGCATGGTATCCCAGGAGAGATGGGTTGTGGTGTGACCAGCATTAGTAGTAGCCAGGCACCAGCAATTCAGGAGACGCCCCTGCTTTCCCCATTCTTCATAAGGTAATTGTGTCCTTTCAGTACACACCACTTGAGTAGTATCCAACTGCAGAATACCTGTATAAAACCTCCCACCTTACTTCACAGGATATACATATTTCCTTTCCCTCCATTGTTTGTGTGTGCTTTGTTCAGACACCTTGGATGGCTATTTTCTTGGAACATGATGGAAGTAACTGCAATACTTAGTTACACAGAGGACAACTAGCATGCAGTGCCAAGCGGTGTCCCCCTATCTCTCAGTTGTCTGATATGTAAAGCCATGAAAGGAGTTAACATGGAAATGATCAGTAACAATGTCATACACCTACTGACACTGGATCAAACACAGTTTGTTTTGCTCATGGGCAGATCATGTCTACCCTAACTGGTGGACCTCACTGAGTATTAAACTATGCAAAGGATGAGGGGAATATAACTCACTCTACCTACCATGGCCTGACAAGGTGTTTGACAATATTAGGCAATCAGGCCTTGCTGAAAACTGTGTAGGTTATTTGCAAAGTAGTATGCCAGCTGGGTGGATAGCCAAGTGTCTGATAGTCATAATCTGGGAAGACATTTTGGGTAGTCTAAAGCTACAGTGCTGCCAGTCACCAGTGGACTCCACTCCAACATCATTAATGGAATACCCCTTCTAGCCATTTCCTTCTCTGCATTCATGGCCATTGTCAGTGACCCCCTGAGAGTCTACATTAGCAGGTGATTGCAAATTAGGAACTGTCACTGAATCCCACACAGAACCAACAGTTATCCAGGATGGCCTGAGATACACATTCAGTTGTTGTCAGATCCACTGACAAATAGTAAATGCCAAGGACTGCACAATACTATCCTTTTGAAGTCATCCACCCATGGAAAATATAGCAGTTTCTGCACACCGTACACAGTTGAGCCATTGCCCAGGGACTTATGGACACAGAGTAATGTAGCCTTTGACTTTCACTGGTCAGTAAGATGTGGGAATCCATTCAATTTTGTACAACCTGTACAGAAAGGTATGGCATGTTAATCCCAGACTGTCATTGTTATACTGTATTTGGCATTCATCAAACCTATCATTGAGTGCAATGGAACCTTTACTATGTCACTAGATATGCATATTTACAACTGTAGCAGCCACACAGGTTCCATGGTAAACTAATACATATTGTAGATAACATGTCCTATTCAGACCATGTCAAGGCCGTATAGGTGTAGTCTGTCTCTTACATGCTTTGGAGGGGATGTGTATGGCTGCCAGACAGGGAGGTGTCAGATCCCACTGTGTACCTCCCACTTATCCAAGACAGGACTAACACATGTATTACCTGTTCTGCACCCCTACACCTTCACTATGGTATAAATAGTACATGCTGGAGAAACAGGAATGTAACCCAGACACTATACCCTATATGTAACAGGCACCCCATGCATGTGAAGCACATCTCCACTGTAATGCACATCATGTGCAACTTACCTAATGGGATGCAGAACAAGACAATCATAACTAGTATAGGACAAATGTCTGTAATGGACCCAGGAAATTTGTAGATGGGTCATCTCCATCACCACAGCTTGTAGATGTGTTAGCTTCTGAAACCCTCGTGACACTTATCAAGGGTATCAGACCATTTTAGAGATTAAGGATGCATGATTAGGCTGAATGATGCCATTGGCCTTGATAGCCTGTTACACATATGAGCCTATGGAACCTTGCACCTATAGTTCTATACCTTTCTGAAGACATATTTCTTCTGCGCTGACATTCCATCCTGTGCTGTGATGTTTATGTGTTTATTGCCACTATGTATCCATAGGTGTCTCCCACAAACTCCTGAAATTGAAACTGAAACAGGTCCATGACACACCTTTCATTGTGTAAGTATACAGCCATTACAACATCATACAATGTAAGGTACACAAAATAATGTGGCTTACTCATTACAAATGTCAGCATACAGTATCTGATAGTGATCAGTACAAGTGGCATGACAAATGCAATAATGGATTACACAATTACATATTAATTTATATAGTCACCCCGTGCATCAGACAAATAGCTTCATTTCCCTGCTTCGATGACGAGGATGACAGGGATGTGGCATAGGTATCTTCACTTGCACAGGGTGTTGTGTGGGGGTATATGAGGCCTAGGCTGATCCAATAGGTTGAAAACATGTGTGTAAGTCAGGACGGCAAATGGGAAAGATGGACCATGGAAATATGCCATGTATGTTTGTAGGTGACTTGATTTTGACAGTGATGTGTGAGTGTGTGCATGAATACAGTCAAGGTCAGTGCTAGCCCTACATGTGTGTATATTTGACAGCTTTGAACCATGCATGGTAGAGCAGAAAGTTCACTGTCTCTGTCCCCAAACATGGGAACTGGCTCTGCCTGGAATTGCACTGCCACCTCCATGCCCAAGGTCAGAAGTGGTGCTAATACCTGATGGTGACTGCTGTCTGCTGGGATCGTGTCTTCCAAGGGAATGCCCAGAACCATAAGCCCATGACCTGCCATGTCTTGGTGTGGACAGCACACTCCCCTCTGGAGTACTGGATGTACGGCCACTACAGGAGCATGATTGTGAATGGCCACGTGGACTCTCAGCAGATGGAGTTGCTGACCTACGTCCATGAGTCTGAAGTCAATTCCAACCAGACATTCCATCACAGACAATGTGCATTCCAAAACAGATATTCTGCAATCTGTCTCAGACCAATGCCTTTCCACTGCATCAGTATACTGATCCAGGGTATCAGCAATGCAGTGGAGACAATCATAGATATCAACTTGTCCTGCACTCATAACCCTGAGCATTCATCTGAATTTCCTTTCGGAATGTGCCTGTGCCACCATGAGGGCCCAAAACATACATTGAGTGACCCGTGATGACACACCTGCAACAGGTGGTGGAAGGACAGCAGGGCTCCTACAAGCACCCCTATCAATCTGCCTGTGTGGAACCTCACCACGTCTTTGGCTATGGTCGGTGTCAACACTCACTGCAGTCATAGTTGCCACACTTTCCTTTTCAATGTCCCCACCATTCAACTGTCCAATATCTGTGACCTCTGGGGACTGGGTATGTGTAGGCATACTTACTGTGTGCAGTGATAATGAGGGCAGAAGAGGGATGTAAACCTTTGGGACAGATTCAGCTACTGAAACCCCCACCTGTGCCTCACTTTAGCCACCATCATCATCATCAGAGTATGAAGAGACACTGATATCAGGTTGCGTAAAAAACAGGAAAAGCCGTACATTAATACCTGCACTATTATGCTCTGCAGTACTATGTTGCTATACATGTAAAGCTGTATGCACTATAGTCACTATTACAGACCTGCTTAATCCCCAACCTCATGTAGTAGGACATGAGGACATTACTTTTCCCACAAACATCTGTAGTTACTTGTAAATAAAAGCTCTTTAAACAGCAATCTCATCAGAAACAATGAGGTACACTATTGACATTTGCGAAGACGTTGCACACTTGACACATATGGCAATCTGTAATGTCCTGATAATGTCAAAACAACAGTCCCAAACAAATAGCAGTGAGCTATTACAACCATTATAAAGAGACATTTCCATGAGACCAGTGCACCACATTGACAAAAAAAAATTCCACCCTTCATATACTGTACATCCTCTGTAGGTGTAAAAAATTTGGAGATCAATGACATGCCATCATTACAGTTCTAACAAAAGCTTAATACTGTAATCCCCATTCCCATAAGTATGGTATATTCACACATATACATCATGTTGCAAACAAAAAGGTTATATACCTGATGGAGTACAATGCTCCTTTGTTGATATGCACAGATATATAAAGTTTTTGTCAATGTGTTTACTGTGTGAAGAAAGTTTCATACAGAATGGTTCCCCTAGTCAACTGTTTGCCTTTTAACATGATTCTAATTACCAGGTAATTGTCTCTTAAACAATCTGTGGTTCTGAAATGCTAGTTGCAGCCAACACAGCTGATCTGAAGTATAATTAGCCAATGACATGCAACCACTGAACAGATATAAGGCCTTCATGTAGATTAGAAGCCCTTTCTGATATGTTGTGCTGAAAATTACTCGGGTCATGATACTATGGCTTTGCAGAGAGTACATCTGTAGCAGCTTCTTTTACATAAAGATGCATCTGCTACAGGCTGCAGCTGATGCTGCAGGAAATAGTAGTAGGCAGAAAGTGTGAACAGTTTGGAGGACACCAAGCTGTAAGAGTAACTGTTGGAGCTGTGGCAGTCTTGTTGTAGAGGTAGAGCCAGATCAAGGGTACTCATTACACTGCAAATTAAGGTATGTGTTTAAGGTAAGTATGCTAGCCAATGGTATCATTAACAGAGTAATAGGCAACAGGTTTGTTATGTCCTTGAACAACATAGGGGTAAATATACCATCATGTCAACCATTTCTGCAACTGCAAGGCCATGTGTTACATTATGGTAGTCATTTGGAATGTGTGTGTTGGCAGTCCTTGTTACTAGCAGGACTTCCATATGTTCATAGATTCATAGGTTGGTACTAGGCTATCATCCCTAGGGCCTATACAAGCCTAGCCATAACAATTCCATGGCTATTTCTTCCCACAGTATTTACTTCCCTGGACACCTGTCTAGCAGGGCAACTGACGTGACCCCGGGGTGAATTTCCTATCTCCCATCCAATCATCAAGGTTCCTTTTGAAGAGGGCCAAAGAGGCACTTTGCTTGACATGTATGGGCAGACTATTCCAGAGTCTGGGGAGTCTCTGGGTCAGGAACCTATCCCTCCAGCATGTGTTGTTCATTGTGATGACAAGGTTTAGATCCCTGGAGCATGTGTCTCTGAGGGATTGGGATTTCTTTAAGTGTAGCATGTCCAACAGCTCTGGGTTTGACATTGCCTTGCATGTATATGTTAGTTGTGCAGCTGGGCTAATCTGTAATATCATTATGAAATGATTGTGTGCTGCAGTCAGATATTAGTGGACCTCATTTGCATTACCTAAGTTGAAATCCTCTGTGAATGCATATTAATGCATGAATTGGCACTTTATACACTTTATAGTGTTGTTCTAGGGATATGTCAACTGTGTTCCTATCTGCATGCCTTTGACTTCCATTATTGAAAAGCAGACATTGCATTTGAAATGCATTGTGTGGATAAAGAGTGGATGACTCAGTCATTTATTGATGGCTTCACAATGATGTAATTTAAATGCTACACACCACTGGATTTGAACCTAGGACCATGTGTGGCAAAAATTACTGTTTGCAAAGCATTTAACAAACTGAGCTATGGAGTCACTATTACAGCATGTGTATTTGTCAATATATAAATGCACACATACAGGCTGTGACATACCTCCATTACATCTATTATTATGTGCCTGGCTTTATAGGGCTGTATTTCTCCACAAGAGTCCCAGTTGAACATGCATTTTGCCATTAATGTTTTTTGCAGGTGTATTTCTAAATGTTGCTCATAAAAGTGTACATTCACCTTCTATTAGAGACCTCACTTACTTCCATTATTCTGTGTCTGGCTTTCTAGTGATGTAGTCCTATACCAGACTCCAAGTTACGCTCCCATTTTTTCTGTTACTCTTTCAGCAAGTTTGTGTGATGTGGCATGATGCACAGCTCTGCTTAATCATGCTTAATGATGGTAACTTGCAATTACTATGTTTTGCTTGCAACATCTGTTTTTATTATCAGCTGTGTGAAGCGACAGGTTAATGCAGTGGTCTGCAAGTGCAATGGTCTTGGGTTTGAAATAGGGCACAGGTGTATATTTTATAGGTGTGTATTATTAAAAACACATATATCAATATAGCTCCATTTAGCTGACCTGAGCAATGCTGCATGACCTGCAGCATCACACAGCACCACGCAAAAATCTTTAAAGAAAACAAATGTGGAGATAGGACAGTGCTGAAATGTGGTGCAAGCAGTGGGAAATCATAGTGAAAGACAGGCAGATATGTGCAGGAAGGGTTTTAGGAAAGAACCATAACTATCCATTTCTTGTACAGCAACAACTGCACTTTGACAGAATTTTTAGATGAATTTGGACTGTTGCCCCCACAGAGAGGGGTGAGGATAACATAACTGTGTTGTCAAGCCAAATGGATCAAATTACATGTGTACAGTGGTGATGTGTGCAAAATGGAGAGCTACATATGATATTATATTTTTTGGGACAGGTGCCCATTTTTTGGAAGGTGAGAGTGGAATGTTGGGGAAGGGACATAGGTATGTGTGGGGCAGGTAAGTTGGGAAGGTGAGGAAGCTTTTGCAGACACACATCAGAAAGGGTTGGTGTATGACACCAGAGGGAGATGAACACCTTGAATGGGAGAGTGTTATGGAATCCAGTCTCAGGTGCCTCCACAAGGTAGCAGTGTGACTCAAGTCCCCACCTATGGGACTGTTGGCACTGCTTCTTCACTGACACTGTGGTGCCAGTGGTGGAGGCTGGTGTCCGGTGTGAGGCTGCCCTACCAGAGCAGTGAGAATGCCTTCCATCTGGTGCAGGCAACATACAAAATGTTTGGAAGAACATCCTGCACACCAATCCTGGTAGTTCATCACAGGTGACAAAATCACCTCTCCACCACTGCTCCCAGAGGCCCATGGGATGGAACTACCTGGAACTGCAGGTAGTGCAGGAGCAGCAGAGGTGTCACCATCAGGCTGGGCCCAGATGTGCTGGGCCCCAGTGCCATGGCTGGAGGAGCCAAGGTAGGTGGATCACCTGGAACTGAACTACCTCATCGCACTGTAGTAAATTAGATATAAAAATAATCCAAATGATAACACCAGTAACTTGGATTAATGGCTCATTAGTATAACTAAATGAAAATACTACTACTAAAATAAAATAGATACTGATGAGTCGAAACACCTATATGCTGGAGGGATAGATTCCTGTCCTAGAGACTTCCCCTACTCCGGAACAGGCTACCCATCTATGTCAAGCAAAGTTCTTCATTAGCACTCTTCAAGAAAAATCTTGATGAGTGGATGGGAAATAGGAAATACACCCCGGGGATCACTTCTGTATCTCTGCTTGACAGTGGCACAGGAAAATAACTTTATTGGGTGGCGTAAGCCAGGGAACCTTGTTGGCTAGGCTTACGTAGGCCCTTGGACTGATAGCCTAGTACTACCTATGAACCTATAAACCTATGAACACGGCCAGGTTAGAACATTAAACTTTAAATAACTGGTAAGCACTTTCCCAACTCTCGGCTGCTTCTTCAGATCATAAAAACAACACTGAAAATACAGCTTTATATACTTAAAACATTTAATAAAGCATCCAGTAATCAACAAGATGTAATTAATAATCAGTCAAAAAATGAACTGTGCATAATTACTGGTCTTAATTTTCAAACCTACTAATCATATGACATTATACAAAGCCTTATCCTATCAAAGTAAAGAACTGAGTAAAAGAGCCAATCAAAAAACAATAATCAAAGTAATGCTGTAGAGTGACATGTCACTACTGATATTCTTTTTTACACCTTACCTTAAACTATGCCTTTCACATCCACTGTCTACCTTATATATCTAACGTCCCATAAAAAAAAATATTTTTGAAACATAATATGTATACAAATGGGATGTTTCTAAAGGCCTACTTCTTTCAAATTAATCACAATACCGCTAAAATTTTTTTCTTATGTAATAGATTAAAATGATGTCACAATTCATTCTATTCTCTAAAAACATCTAAAGACATATGAATAAGACAGTTACTTATATACAAAAATGGGAGCACTTTATAAGCTAGAAATACTGAAATGTTAAAGTTCATAATCTCAAGCTCATAAAGTGAAAGGGTCAGAAGACTGCAACCCCAGAAGCGCGAAATTCAAAATCTTGAATGCCGAAGATTTTGAATTAGCGGTTCTGCTGTTGCGCTGTGTTCATGGAATCAGGTAAGTGTTTATGTTTAAGTGTGTTGGCTAGGGGCTATAGTGTGTGTTGTTACTGTGATGTGTGTGTGTGCGGGAGGAATGTAGTTTGTGTGGTGGTGTTTCGTGTGTGTGTGTATGTAGTGCAACCTTGAAGTTGGAATATTTAAGTAGGGGGGTGTGGGGGTGCAGGGGGGCTTGCCCCTGCATATCCTAAGGGTAGGTGTGTGTGCTTGTTTAGTTGTGTTCGTGTGTGTTTTATTGGTGTTTAAAAGTGTTGGGAGTTTGAATTTCGAGTTTTAGTGGTTTCGGAATTTAGGCTTTCGCGGTTTTGTGGTTTTGGGTTTTTGGATTTTCCATTTTATGGGCTTGAGATTCTGAAATTCAAGATTTCAGAATTTCGAGCTTATAAAGTGAATCCACAAAAACACTTATTGTGAATCTTGTCATATTGTGCATTTCAAAATATCGAGACATGTACGGATCCATTTTATATATGTCTCAATAAAATATACTATTCGTGGTAATCACTTTCAAATTATTAAAACAACTGTTTTAAAACATTTTTTAAGACTTTTTTAATAATGAATTTATGATAACACCTAGAATAGTACTATTGAATAAAAAAAACTCTTCTAATCAAAACCTAAAACAGATTCAACCAATAACTACATCAAGGGTCTGAAGACAACTTATTACTAATAAGTCTGATGACTCAAAAACTTTCTATATGACAAAATTTTCTAGGGAACACCTCGAACTGACTTTTAATAATTGCAGAAAACAAACAAAGCCAAAGCTTCAGGTTTTTCAGCAGTTTAATAAAAGAACAAACACATGCGCTTTCACAATGATGCTTCTTCAGGTGTATGAGTACAATCTAAGTAACACCATTCTTATACCATTTAAATCCAGTCACATGATTAACCATTCAGAATCTTAAAGGTAAATAACTCACAGAGTGCTGAGACAGGATGGCGTAATGTATTCGTTCCTATGGTAAAGCCAAAGCTCGGACCAAAATAAAATTAATTCTGAATTTATTGAAGAAAAATTACAACATATCCTTGTTAAGCGCTTTCATCCACACAATAGTGGACTTCATCAGAACACTTTAAAGTACAACTGCCTGATATTTAAAAACATTTTGGCTCCAAAAACACATTCAAAATTTAAAGTGACATTGACTAAAAATAAAATAATTTATATGAACTTCAAGTTTAATTGTGCATTTGCTGAAATTACATGCAATATGCACAATCATCATTCAGCATATTATTCATATATTACAGGAATTATGCATCTATTAATAAAATACTAATAAGTAAATTTTAAACATAACTACCTAAAATATACTTACTAAAAATACATTAATTTACAAAATTCTGAAGAATGCAATCCAAAAAGTGCATTCTATTAAATACATACTAAAAAATACTAAAAAATTTGAAAAAACGTTCTAAAAAAATACTCTGATAAATACTTTCTAAAATATCTTTTAAATACTAGTGAGAAGCTGAATATTTAATTTAACTTGTAATACCATTGATATTGATTAATTAATACATCATGACTGTTCAGGCCAACAGTATAATAAATGAATGAATAACAAAAACAAATTAATTATAAATACACATTTATAATATATACATTCATGCAAATATACTTAAGAAGGTAAATACATTCATCATATCCAGAGAAACTATAACATAATATTTAACAAAAGTATACCTACATCGTCTGCTAGCTTAACCAAGCTACAGTAAAGGTTTAATAGATATAAAACTATTTAAACCAGGCTCTCTATTTGCATCTGTAAGTATCTGCCAATATATTTCCCTTTTACCCAAAATTACCTTAATATTTCCACCCCGGGGGCTATTTAGGACATAATCAATGATAGCAAATTTAAAATTGTGAGTATTCCCACATCAAACAATATGTCTAAATAGAGCATTATTATCATCCTTAGTCCTAATGCTATATAAATGATTGTATATCCTCTTTTTAAAAAAAATGCTCTGTCTTGCCTATATAGTATGCTGGGCATACCATACACTTAGCAAGATAAATAATAAATTTGCTACTACAATTCCCTTGTGTAAAATGTACATATGTCTTATTAATGTTCTCAAGTTTCACCCCTTGCGTCCCATATTAGAGAACATTGATTGCCACTGCCACATTTAGTGGTGTGTTTTCTCAACTTCATATCATTGCTACTTTTCGCTCCACATTCTAAAATTCTTTTAAGGTTAAACCCTATTTTATAAACAAAATTGGGACATTCCCCTATTGTATTCATAACTCCTTGGTCAATGACCAAAATATTCCAATTCTGTTTAACTATATTTTTAATATAATCAACATAAGGGGACTATTGGAGAACACATACTCTACTATGATATGTGGGCAACCCACCTATCTGTTGTACGTTATTAATAGTAGTCCCTGTACCTAATAAAGGTGGATATTTTTTACCCCATTCATGGGTAACAAAATGCATGACATTGTTCAATATAGACAAAGGATAACCACTACTCACAAATAATGACCTAATAAAGTTAATCTCTTCTACCATTGTAGTATAACTTGAACTCATTCGAGCAGCCTGAATGCACTGCCCCTTATAAATATTTCACACCATGTGTCTCTGGTGCAGAAAACAAACAAAGGCAAAGCTCCAGGTTTTTCAGCAGTTTAATAAAAGAACAAACACAAATGCTTTCACAATGATGCTTCTTCAGGTGTATGAGCACAATCTAAGTAACACCATTCTTATACCATTTAAATCCAGTCACATGATTAACCATTCAGACTCTTAAAGGTAAAAACTACATTAAAAACATAACATCCGTTTCCTCTACGTAATGGCCTTTTTCTGTGTATAAGTCTTAAGGGTACATGGTCCTTAAGACCATGTCCCTTATCTGCTCTCAATCTCACAATCCATTCTGCCTCCAGTTCTTCATGTAATGTCACCTCCTCTTGGATTCTCTAGAGATTTCCCCAAAACTACAAATTTACATGAATGTTGTTCTGTTGTTTGTTTAACGTGTTTTGCTAGTGCATTAAATGTACTCTTTTTCCTAATGTGGTACAAATAGTCTTTCACCCTGTCCTTAGGCTGTCTATCCATTTTGCCAACATAGAATTTATTACATACTTGGCACACAGCAAAGTACACTACATGCGAACTGTCACATGTTGCATTGGACCTGATATTAAACAAATCCCCTATGTCCAGATGTCTAAAAACTAACATATCTTTTGCCATGTATATACACACCTGGCATTTCCCACATGGTCTAGTCCCTATATTGTCTATAAATCTCACAGAATCTCTTGGGTTACAAAGCCTTCTCTTCAAACTTTTTTTTGTTCTTGAAGGAGAACTGTGGTTTCAAATTTATGTACCTACTCATTTGTGTATCAGTTGTCAATACACTCCAATGCTTATTAATAATTTCCATGTATTGTCTTATGTTCCTAGAATAACTAAGACATACGTTAAGTTTATTAGATGGACGTCTGTTTCTTACAACAGGGGTAGGATTCTCATCTACATCTGAAAAGTAAGGCTTAACTCTCATCTGCCTCAGCCTCATTATTTGCATCCTATTTTGCTGTATAGTTTGAGAGTCATAACCCCTTTCCATTAGTTCAACTACTGTCTTATCTGCTTGTTCTGTAAAATCATTTTCATTGGCATTCAATCTAGATGCTCTGTAGAACTGGTTTTGTATCACATTCCTAAATATAAATTTAGGATGCATGCTTTCACTGCTCAATAAATTATTAACATGACAGTCCTTCCTATATGACTTAATACTAAGTTGATCATTCTCTCCTTTAAAAATAGTAACATCCAAAAAATTCACTTCACTGACAGACCAGTTTAATAGAATTTAAGGAACTGTGTAGACTGATAGTCTGATTTATGAACTCAACAAAAGCCATTAATGCATCTACTGCCTCATCCCATAAAATAAAGAGGTCATCCACAAACCTCCGAAAAAATAAAATGTTGTTCTGAAAAGGACCTTTAAATAAATTCTCTACCTACCTATTATTATATTGGCCCTAGGGCCTATATAAGCCCAGCCAAAAAGGTACCCTGGCTTTTGCCATCCAAGAAAATTATTTTCCTGTGCCACTGTCGAGCAGAGCCACAGAAGTGATCCCTGGGGGTGAATTTCCTATTTCCCATCCAATTATGATTTTTCTTGAAGAGTGCTAATGAGGAGCTATGTTTGATATAGATAGGTAGTTTGTTCCAGAGTATGGGGAGTCTCTGCGACAAGTAAAAACCAAAAGGACAAAGCTGATAAAACCAAAGTAAAATCCACGAATGAAAGGAATCAGTCCAAAAAAAGAAATGCAGCTTTATTAAGCAACGAATCAATCTGAGCAGCAAAAAAATCAATCAAGCGCTTTCACCAGGTAAAAACCTGGCTTTATCAAGATGATCACCATTACACTAGGAATGATTAAATACTTTTCCATCTAGTCACATGATCACCAATTAATATGCTAACCATTCAATTAAATGAAAATGCATTGTTTAAAGTGTCCTAACATCAATAAAATTCATATTAAATTATGTATGAAGAATCCCTAAAATAGATACAACTATTAAACATTATAAAAAAGCCCTTAAAAGGTATTTGGAAAGCAGTGTTTAAATATATATGCGTATGTGAAATGTACAAAGGATGAAACTAATTGGGAACTATAATAATAAAATTCATAACCTAGCTTTTCTTAACTTAAGTACACTGGATATATTAATGTTTTCATTGAGGCCAGGGGGCTTTGCAGCATTGAGTCTAAGCTGCCATAAAAGCTCCCTGTATTCAAGGCGGGTTTCCCAGTCCCCTCCCCTGGCATCCTGTTTAACCTGCTCAAGGACCATAAACTTAATTTTCATGTTAGGGCAAAGAGCTAAATGTTTAAAAAAGGCATTTGTGTCCTTCTTTTTGGATATCTCATAATGATGTTCATATATTCTTCTCCTAAGTGGTCTCTCAGTTTTCCCTACATAAAAACTGAGGCATTGAATGCATATCCCTATGTATACAACCCCTTTTGCCCTGCAGTTGTAATAATGATCAGCTTCAAATCTAAATTTCCTGGATGGAAGGTAAAAGGAACTGTCATTCATGATAAAGCTACATTGCTTACATGCCCCACACTTATAGGTGCCAAGTTTAGAAACACAATGCCCTGAATCTAAAAAATGTTTTCTCTCAAATAGGCTCTTTAGGTTAACATCTCTTCTCTTTACAAAATTGGGATGTTCTTGAACTATACCTTTAAAGTCCTCATGAAGTGTCAAAAGGGGCCAATATTTGGACACAATGTGTTCCACTTGTTGAAAATCTTTAGTAAAGGTGTGTATGAAACTATTATGCAAATTAAATGGTTCAACTTGTTCATTCAGCTCAACCCTTTGAAAACCACTACCTAATAAGGGAAAGTATTTAGATTGCCTGTTGTCGGTTACTTCTTGGGCCAAATTGTTTACTAGAGGCACTAGATAACCTCTTTGAATAAACAGTTTTTTTTAAAAAATCAATTTCCTCTAAGTAGTATTCATCTGTGCTGGACATTTTGGATGCACGAATGAACTGCCCCTTTACTAAACCCTTCTTCTGGTGGAAGGGATGACCACTATAGAAGTGTAAATATGAGTTTGAAAAAGTGGCTTTCCTGTATAACTTGGACTGAAAAGTACAGCTAGAATAGTCCTTAAGTATGGATACATCAAGATAGTTCAGTGCATCTTTACTGACATTATATGTAAAAGATAAAAAATGTGTAGTAGAATTAATATATTTCATGAACTCCAAGAAACTCTCAAGAGTTCCATTCCATAGTAAGCAAATGTCATCAAGGTATCATTTATAGTGGGTTATATATTGTGCCCAATGAGTAGAAAACATGTAGTTGTTCTCCCAGTGGTGTAGCACAATATTTGCATATAATGAGACGCATGCTGCCCCCATTGCTACACCCTTCTTCTGTTTAAACAATTCACCGTTAAAATAAAGGAAATTGTTTTCAAGGACTACCTCTATAAACTGTACTAAGATACCTATAATGTTTGAACCAAGATCTGATTCAGAGGTCAAAACACTGTTAAACCACTCTAATCCTATAGAGTGTGGGATACTTGGGAACAGTTCCACAATGTCAATTGTAGCCATGAGTAGGTCAGAGTGGAATAGCCTCTGTTTGAAGTCTTTGAGAAAATCCCATGAATCCGTGCATACATGTTGCAGTGTGGAAGAGAATTTCTTGGTGATGTGATCAATAAACTTTCCTAGTGGTTCTGTAATGCTACCTGTCCCCGAGACAATAGGTCTAAATTTCAAGGGGTCTAAACCCTTGTGAGTTTTGGGTATCCCGAAAATTACCAGGATCTTTGGTTTGTTGACCTGTAGATAGTTGTACAGCCTTTCATTAATAGCTCCCTGAAGTAAGTGATTGGATAGCAGGAAACTAATTTAGAATAGGCCAAATTGACCTCATTTCTCAAAACCAACTCATATTGCTCGGAGTCCTGCAACAAGTTGTGGAGATAGGTGTCATATACCCAGTTGTACATCAGAACAACCCCCCCCCCACCTTTATCGGGTTTCCTCACCCTAACACCATCTTGATTAAAAGATTTTATTAGGTGCTGTAACTTAGGATCAAAATTAGTAGATGGATCCTGGGTCCGATTGGACCACTGCTTTCTTAAATCAATTTCCACTAACTCCTCAAAAACTTTGAGGGATGGATGTAAGGGTGGATTGTAGGTACTAGCCCTTGTAAGTCCTTCCTTAGTATTTGGTTGTCCTTTAAATTGTAATGCAAGGTTCAACTGCTGAACAAATAATTTGAGGTCAACCGACTCATTGGTCAAATTATAGGGACGCGCTGGTATAAATTGGAAGCCCTTAGTGAAAACCTCTAAAAAAATCAGTAGTTACTTCTAAATCAGTAAAGTTAAATATAGTGAAATTATCCTTCTTAACTATTGTGAATTTCTTATCAGGAACATCCAAGGTTGCGTTCAAAAATTCAAATTCAACCATATTATCTACCTGCGTGTCCTGTTCCATCCCTGCCGCTGGTATGTTATGTCCCTGCCCCCTGCTCTCCCTGGGGGATAATGAAAAACCTGGCCATTATTCTTATTAACTTTCTGAGCTAGCCGTTTGCTTCTCTTAGGCAAATCAGCTAATAATGTGTCATTATTATCCAAAGTGTCATTATAAGAATCTATAGCTGGTTTACTGTTCCATCTCATCCTTTTCGGTAAAGGATAAGCCGTTCCCTCCCTGTACTCATTAAGATCACGTGCTAGTTTTCTGATTTTACAGTTGACTATTTTAATACAAAACTGGTCAACCTCATTAAAAACGTTGTCATAATTCCTTTTAATGCTTAAGAAATTCTTATTTTTGACAACAGAATTGTTAAGCGTGTTAACTTCTTTTAATAAAATATCAGCTTTCGCCTCATAGTCTTCAATCATTAAATCTAACATTTCTAGACCAACTTTATCAAATATTAAAACAAGCTTGTTGTATAAATCAGAACCAGGCAAAGCACTGTTTGGAAATTTGTAACAACGTAGTCCTTTTGGGACACGTTGCACCCGAACACATTCTTTAAGATAATCAATTTCCAGTTGCATAATTTTGTAGGCATATAACTTGTCACTAAAGTTATTAAATTCATTTTCTGCACAAACAGTGACATTAGAGCCAATTGGCACAGTACCTTGTTTAAAAAGAAAAGTCTGCTCAGTCCAAGCATTAAAATTAAAATCTTTTTTAGAAGAGTTTGAATCGATGACTTGACCGTTGTACTTGTTTCCGGACCGCTCCTGTAGATCGTTGTTACCTAATAAGATCTCGCCAGGAAGTTCCGTTGTTAGTGCATCATTCAGACTTGGCTTCGGTGATGTTATGGGCTTCCTCCTGGAGCCCTGCTGCTGATTACCAAGCAACGGACTAACAGAGTCATTAGATCCCAAGTTCAACTAATTACTTAGCTGAGTTAACAAAAACAAAACTTGTTTAAATTTGCGACGGGTGACCGGGGCTTCATCCGGTTCACTCCTGAATAATAGTGGCGTCTCCTGAAAGTCGGTTTAGTCCGTTCCTTCAGCCATGGAAAGTAAAAACCAAGTAAAAACCAAAAGGAGAAAGCTGATAAAACCAAAGTAAAATCCACGGATGAAAGGAATCAGTCCAAAAAAAGAAATGTAGCTTTATTAAGCAACGAATCAATCTGAGCAACAAAAAAATCAATCAAGCGCTTTCACCAGGTAAATACCTGGCTTTATCAAGATGATCAACATTACACTAGGAATGATTAAATACTTTTCCATCTAGTCACATGATCATCAATTAATATGCTAACCATTCAATTAAATGAAAATGCATTGTTTAAAGTGTCCTAACATCAATAAAATTCATATTAAATTATGTATGAAGAGTCTCTGCGACAGGAATCTATCCCTCCAGCATGTTCTGTTTATTGTGGTGACAAGGTTTAGCTCCCTAGAGCATGTAGCTCAGAGGGATTGGGATTTCTTTAAGTGGAGCATATCCAACAGCTCTGGGTTTGACATATCTTTGTATGTTAGGCAGAAATCGCCTCTGAGTAGGTGATATGCGACGGAGTAAAGCTGGAGTTTTTTTAGACGCTTTGTGTAGGGCATCTGTTTGAGGCTGGTAATCATCTTTGTGAGGTATTTCTGCAGCCTTTCCATTGTTGTAGATGTCTTGTGAGGTACATACCAAAAGGGGCGTTGTACTCTATAATGGGTCTAATGAGTGACGAGTAGAGGGGAACAATGACCTCTTTTTTTCCTTTTGTGATGAGGTGTGCCACATAGAAGGATTTCCTGACTACTGCGGCAATGTGATTATCAAAGGAGAGACTACTGTCCACCTGTGTCCCATGGTCTCTTTTCACACTTTTGGTATTAAGTAGACTACCACCTATGTGGTAGTTCATGGGTCAAAGTTTTTACCGAAAGGGATGGCAATGCACTTTTTGGCATTGAGCTTGAGGCCATGGCTTTGACACCAGGCATCTGTCTTATTGAGGCCCTTTTGTAGGATGTCCACATCATTAGGAGTTTCGATTATGGCTCCTAGTTTGCAGTCATCTGTGAAATTTGTTAGCCAAAGACCTTCTGTGTTAGCCTGTACTTCAGAGAAGTAAATGCCAAAGAGGAGAGGACCCAGGACTGAACCCTGTGGTTCTCCACTTGTCACTGGACTGAAGTTGGATTTGGAGTCTGCTACTTTCACAGTGTGGGTTCTGTCAGTGAGCCACTTGGCAACCCATCTTGTGACATAGAGATTTATACCTAGTTTAGTAAGTTTATCTATAATTCCAGAGTGGGGGTTGGTGTCGAAAGCCATGGCAAGATGTAGATAGGCTGTGTGAACCACCTTACCCTCGTCTACAGCTTTGGTGACTGTTTCAAAAAAGTCTATCAGGTTTAGGAAACATGATCTGCCTTTTACAAACCTAAACTGGGTAGGGTCCAGAGTTTGGCGATTACCAATGTCTTTGTTTATAAGTTGCATGATGATACATTCCATGACATTACATACCAGGCTCGTCAGGCTAATGGGGCAGTAGTTCCCACGGTCCATGGTGGCTCCCCCTTTGTAGAGTGGGATAACTGCCCCTGTGCACCATTCAGTGGGCACAAAGCCTGAGGTGAGGCTATGATTGAACATGGTACTTAGGTGGGGTGCCAGTTCATTCTGTAGTTTGTGTAGAACGCAGCCTGGGATGTTGTCAGGTCCCATGGATGCTGTGTTCTTGCCTTTGGAGAGTGTGGTTTTTACCTATGCAGCCATCATTACAGGAACTTTGCATTCTTCTGGTATAGAGATGGGTCCTTTAGGGGGTGAGAGGGGGGTTAAGTTAGCACTGAACCTATCTGCCAAGATGTTGGCAATATCATTTGGTTCTGTATATTTAGTGCCATTGTGCTGTAACTCAGAGCAGATCTGAGTGTTGCCATTGAGATTCTTGACATAGCTATAGAATGTTTTGTGGTTGCCTTTAGAATCAGTGGCGATTTTCTTTTCAAAACTAGCTTTGGAGGATTTTATGAGGGATCTCAGCTTCTTACTGAGGCTGACCAGAGAGTTCCTCCATTCATGAGATTTTACTCTTTTTTTGCAACAGTTTTTTTCTTCTGTTATAGAGTTTGTTTATGGCAGAGGACCACCAAATTGGCTTCATTTTTTGGGAGAATAGCATCTTGGTTTTGTTAGGGACAGCACAATCCATGCACTCGAGTAAGTGCTTATAAAGTGCATTTGTGTAGGATTCAGCAGTTGTACCTCTGTTGTCCATCTGCATGGGTGTCGTGAAGTTTGCCACTTCAGTCTTAAGTGTGAAGTTGGCTTTGGAGAAATTTTTTACGGTAGTTTCCCTAGTAGGGGTGGGGATGGGATGTGGATGTCTAGGGTGATTAGCTTGTGGTCAGATCTGACCAACGAGGAATTGACCTTTGGTGTGGAACACTGGTCACCCATGTTGGTAATGACCAGGTCTAGGATATTGCTGCCCCTGGTTGGGGTCTGGATAAGTTGATCCAAAGTGTTGGAATTTATGAATTCCAGAAAACACTGAGCAAGAGTTGGAACATGAGTAGCTTTCCCAGTTAATGGTGGGGTAGATGAAATCACCCATTATTAGCATGTTGAGTTGTACCCTAATATTTTCCAGTGTATCAAAAAATGAGGAGTGGGAATCCTGGGACATGGTGGGGAATCTGTAGCAAGCTACAGTTTGGATTGCGGTCATGCCCAGAGTTAGTTGCACTTGAATAATCTCAGAAGCATTATTCTGAGTAACTAGCCTGGAGGTGTGGATATCCTTAATGAATATGGACACACCTCTGCCTTTAGTGTTTCAATCCAGGTTTGGTGGCCAAAAGGTGTGGTATGAATTATAGCCTGGTAATGCAGGGGTTCTCTCTGGAGCCTTGAACCAGGTCTCTGACAATGCACAGATGTCAATGTTCTCCATTTTAAGGAGTGCCTTGAGTGAGTGCATTTTGAGGTTTATACTTCTAGCATTGAGTATCAATACCCTCAGATTTTGATTGCTTACAGCTGTTATGGTGGTGAATTTGTCATTTGAATCTTGCCTAAAACAGGCACTATAGGGTTGGCAAGAGCCTTAGCCAGTATCTGGAATCCCAAGGGCAACAAGCGCAGGTCATCTCTGGCAAAGCATCATGGTCTGTCAATCATGTCATCCCAGGCAGACAGATACTGGAGCCCCTTAGAATGCCACCAGAAGCTTAGTCAATTGTTGAATTCAATCATTTTGTCCTTGTACTGTGGTATCATTCTGGGTGATGGCAGGATGCTACTCAAGGCAAGGGTCATACCTGCCTGGGCTACAAGATTGGAGAGCTCCTCCATGTCTCTTTTCATGTAGTCCAAGTAGGTATGTCTCAGGTCATTCACACCAACATGGACAATGACAGAGTCATATTTGTACTTGTTGTGGAGTGACCTGATTGCATGTGTTATGTGGCGGATCCTGGCACCTGACCGGCAGCTGACAGTAACTTTCTCCTTGTTTAGCCAGGTGAGTGGAACATCAGTGTGCCTGACTATGGAGTCCCCTATGACTAGAGTATTGGGTATGTTGTTATGCCTTATGGGCTGTGGTTGAGTGGCACACTGAGTTTGTGGGCTGTGTGTCATTTGTGTTATGTTGGGGGTGAAGGTTGCTTGTGTTTCTACTTTGGAGGTCCCTGTTGCTTGGGTAGACAGAAAGAGACAGGAAAGTACAGAGAAAGTAGTGGTAGGTTTTTAAAGAAGCAGGTGACATAATGAAACAGGAAGGTAGAGAAGAGTAGTGGTAAATGTTTAAAGATAGATAGAGATTTGTATTCCAGAATGGGAAATCAGGTGTTGGGATTTTTTGGTGGGGTACAGGAGCAAAGCCACTGAGAGGAAAAATGTAATATAAGTGATTTTTAAAAGGAGCCAGGATTACTGATTGCTCTGAGTGAAGGAGGAAGATTATTCCATAGCTTGGAGGCAAGATTCAAATGACAAATTCACCACCGTAACAAGTACAAGCAAACAAAATCTGAGGGTAATACTACTCAATGCTAGAAGTCTAAACCTCAAAATGCACTCACTCGAGGCACTCCTTAAAATGGAGAACATCAACATCTGTGCAGTGACAGAGACCTGGTTCAAGGCTCCAGAGTGCACCCCTGCATTACCAGGCTATAATTCATACCACACCTTTCGGCCACCTAACTTGGACCGAAGCACTAAAGGTGGAGGTGTGTCCATATTCATTAAGGATATCCACACCTCCAGGCTAGTTGAACAGCATAATACATCCGAGTTTATCCAAGTGCAACTAACTCTGGGCAAGACCGCAATCCAAATTGTAGCTTGCTACAGACCCCCCCACCATGCCCCAGGATTCCCACTCCTCATTTCTTGATACACTGGAAAGTATTAGGGTACAACCTAACACCCTACTAATGGGTGATTTCAACTACCCCACCATTAACTGGGAAAACTACTCATGTACCAACTGTTTTGCTCAATGTTTTCTGGAATTCATAAATTCCAACGCCTTGGATCAACTTATTCACACCCCAACCAGGGGCAGTAATATCCTAGACCTGGTCATTACCAACATGGGCAACTGGTGCTCCACACCAGAGTTCAATTCCTCATTGGTCAGATCCGACCACAAGCTAATCACCCTAGACATCCACATCCCACCCCAACCCCCAATTAGGGAAACCACCGTAAAAAACTTCTCCAAAGCCAACTTCACACTTCTTAAGACAGAATTGGAAAACTTCATGACACACATGCAGACGGACATTAGAGTTATGACTGCTGAGTCCTACACAAATGCACTTTATAAGCACTTACATGAGTGCGTGGATCATGCTATCCCTAATAGAAACAAGATGCTATCCTCCACAAAAAGGAAGCCGATCTGGTGGTCCTCTGCCATAAACAAACTCTACAACATAAGAAAGAAACTGTTGCAAAAAAAGAGTAAAATCCCATGACTGGAGGAACACCCTGGTCAACCTCAGTAAGAAGGTGAGAGCCCTCATAAAATCCTCCAAAGCTAGTTACGACAACAAAATTGCCACTGACTCTAAAGACAACCACAAAGCATTTTATGGCTATGTCAAGAATCTCAATGGCAACACTCAGATCTGCTCTGAGTTACAGCACAATGATGCTAAATATACAGAACCAACTGATATTGCCAACATCCTGGCAGATAGGTTCAGTGCTAACTTTACCCCCTCTCACCCCCTAGAGGACCCATCTCTATACCGGAAGAATGCAAAGTTCCTGTAATCACAGCTGCACAAGTAAAAAACACACTCTCCGAAGCCAAGAACACAGCATCCATGGGACCTGACAATATCCCAGGCTGCGTTCTACATGAACTACAGAATGAACTGACACCCTAAGTACCATGTTCTGTCATAGCCTCACCTCAGGCTTTGTGCCCACTGAATGGCGCACCATGACGGTTATCCCACTCCACAAAGGGGGAGCCATGACGGACCCCAGGAACTACCACCCCATTATCCTGAAGAGCCTGGTGTGCAAGGCCATGGAACGTATCATCATGGAACTCATAAACAAAGACATTGGTAATCTCCATACTTTGGACCCTACTCAGTAAGGATTTGTAAAAGTCAGATCATGTCTCCTAATCCTGATTGACTTCTTTGAAGCAGTCACCAAAGCCATAGATTGGGGTAAGGTGGTTCACACAGCTTATCTAGATCTCACCAAGGCTTTCAACACCATCCCCCACTCTGGAATGCTAGATAAACTCACTAAACTAGGTATAAATCCCTATGTCACAAGATGGGTTGCCAACTGGTTCACAGACAGAACCCACACTGTGAAAGCAGCAGACTCCAAATCCGACTTCAGACCAGTGACAAGTGGAGTATCACAGGGTTCAGTCCTGGGTCCTTTCCTGTTTGGTATCTACTTCTCTGAAGTACAGGCTAACACAGAAGGTCTTTGGCTAACAAAGTTTGCAGATGACTGCAAACTTGGAGCCATAATCGAAACTCCTAACGATGTGGACATACTACAAAAGAGCCTCACTGAGACAGATGCCTGGTGTCAAAGCCATGGCCTGAAGCTCAATGCCAAAAAAGTGTATTGCCATCCCCTTTGGTAAAACTCTGTACCCATGAACTACCACATAGCTGGTAGTCTACTTAACACCAAAAATGTGATAAGAGACATTGGGACACAGGTGGACAGTAGTCTCTCCTTTGATAATCACATCGCCACAGTGGTCAGGAAATCCTTCTATGTGGCTCACCTCATAACAAAAGGTTTCTCATCCAGAAAAAAAGAGGTCATTGTTCCCCTCTACTCATCACTCATTAGACCCATTATAGAGTACAACTCTCCTTTTGATATGTACCTCACAAGACATCTACAGGATTACTGGCCTCAAACAGATGCCCTACGCAGACTGTCTCAAAAACCTCCAGCTTTACTCTGTCACATATCGCCTACTCAGAGGCGATCTCTGCCTAACATACAAAGCTATGTCAAACCCAGAGCTGTTGGACATGCTCCACTTACAGAAATCCCAATCCCTCTGAGCTACACGCTCTAGGGACCTAAACCTTATCACCACAATAAACAGAACATGCTGGAGGGATAGATTCCTGTCCCAGGCAATTCCCATACTCTGGAACAGACTACCTATCTATGTCAGACAGAGCTCCTCATTAGCACTCTTCAAGAAAAATCTTGATGATTGGATGGGAGATAGGAAATTCACCCCGGGAATCACGTCTGTGGCTCTGCTCGACAGGGGCACAGGAAAATAATTTTCTTGGGTGGCAAAAGCCAAGGTACATTTTTGGCTAGGCTTATATAGTCTCTAGGGCCAATAGCCTAGTACCCTCCTATGAACCTATATGTGTGTGTGTGTGTGTATGTATATATATATATATATATATATATATATATATATATATATATATATATATATATATATATATATATATACACAAAACACATAATATATATCTACACATATATAGAAATATATATGTATATATATGTGTGTGTGTGTGTGTGGGTGTGTGTGTATATCTACATATATACAAACACACACACACACATATGTATATAAATACATGCCACCAAGTTTTACATCACAGTGCTGCATGCTATGTGTGAGTGAACATCACACATATCAATACACACACACACACACACACACACACACACACATATATATATATATATATATATATATATATATATATATATACAGCAGTAAGTGTGTGCTACATGGATGGTTATGTCACATGTGAACCCCATGTTGGGACCACATTGCCCTTGTTTGTGAAGGTGAGATTGGGAATTTGGGGAAAGATAGCAGGTATATTTGTGGAGGTGGGTTGGGTGGAAGAGAAGACAGCCTACAGGGGTGGTATATGACACATGCGGTGGGTAAACAACCTGAATGGGGAGTTTCGTCTGCAATGTGGAAGCCCCATGAGCCCCCATATGGAAACAATGGGAAAAAGGCCCCCAGCACAACATCTGCTTCACGGCCCTGAAGGTGCCTGTGCTGGAGGCTGAGCAGGAGGAGCATGTGGACCCTGTGAGTGTGTACTGAGGACCTCAAGGTGCTGTAGCACATCCCCCAAGTCTCTGTGGAGCTCCCTATGCACCAGACCCTGGACTTGACCTCGGGTGATAGGATCATGTCTGTCTGTCATCCGGGGGGAACACCATCCCCTGAGGTGGTTCCACCTGAAGGTAATGCAGGACCAGTAGATGAGGAGGCCCCAGTGTGGGTCCCACATGTGTTGCGGCCTGGTAACATGGCCAGATGAGGTGGGAGAGGTGGTTCTACTGGCAACTGTTCCCTAAACATGCTATTATGTCACTATTATAGAACATATGTTGGTAGTAATAGTCCACACATTCCTGGATCATGTCCAACAGCATGCATAGATATCCCCAGTAACACAAAGCAACAGATGTGCAACAATCACATAGCAAACAAATCACATGCATATATGGAACCATAGTGGCCCTTAAAATGGCATGCAAGTGACATTGTCTGTAACAGTCCAGCAATGAAAGTGTCCCCACAAGGAACATGGCTACAAACACATAGCACAAAGTGTGGTACAATACTTATATGTCCCAATGGTAGGTATTCTGTAGCCATACCTATTGCGTTGTGTGATCAGAATATTGTTGCAGATATGGTGGGGGGGATGACAGAGATGTGTATAAAGAACTAGGATAAACTTGCTGTATGAGTTGATCAGACCTGTTTCCATCTTTATGTCTTTCAGGCAAGATGTCACGTGAATGACTTCCAGTCTATACAGCGGACAAGAATGAGGTCATCATCACACACCCAGTGCAGCACTACCATGTGCTGTTTGGCAGAACAGTCCATGAGCAGCAGGAGCGGACCACCTTGTGGAATTATCTTATCCACATGGTAAATGATGTCAGCCTGCATAACCGCAGTTATGATCAGGTCCTGCATCATTGCACTGACCTACTTCACAATGCCCATCGGCATGCTGCTGCAGTCACGGGGGATCACATCATGACAGGGGGGGGTCATGCCATCCATCCCCCCTGACACATGTTGAGGAGCTCCTTGCCAGCCTCAGGGCACCTGCCCACCCACACACACAACTGGTAAAGGGTATAGTGGAGGTGGGTGCTACCCACACACCAGCAGAGGAGTGTGCAGGTAAGGCCACAGGGCACATCAGTAGACCACTGTTGCATATCCATCTGCATCTGTACAGGTGGATCATGCATATATGAGATGACATATATATAGTATGTTGCTGCATAGTATTAATAAACAGATGTGCATAAGCTGTAGTATTGTGGGCTTGCACTGTTGATGTACTGTAATGCTGCACACACCCTGTACATCATATCTCTCACACACTTATGTAGGTCCCTCTGGTGTACCACCATGGCATCAGCCTCTAGCTGGTGACTATGGTTTTTGTTCAGGTTTGCCAATACTTCGGTCATGCTATGGCTATGGTATATTCCATGCACACATTTAACACACCTACCCATAATGCATGCCATACATGCTCATGTATTGTTGCTGTTAACTGCACTGCATCACAGTGGTCACCATGATGGTGTATCTGAAGGGAATGTTAGACTCCTACAATATAACTAACATCCTGTCATTGCAAAATGTTTGCACAGAGATGAACATAATGGCGGGACAAATGGCCTACAGTAGGGACATGTGTGAAACATCACCCTTATACAGTGCTACAGCAGTGTATATACCAGTATTACAATGGCAACTGTTACAGATCTACACTATGCATATCATAATACTGCAATCCACAACTCTTACAACCTGCAATGTGGTCCCAACATGAGCAATAAGTGTGTATATACAGAATCATATGTTAGGGCAGCAAATATGGGGAATACATACCTTCACAAACACTGTAAGCATATGTGTGTACACACTCCAGATAAATTACAGTGGAAGCAGCTGTTGAGGTGCTGACTGCATGCATTTGTCATGGAAATGCACCTTCCAGCAAGTACATGTCCCCAGTGTCACACCAAGTATTAGTCTGCTGTCCAAAATGTTTGGCCATCAAATGTGCACACTTACCTGCAACAGAGGCAGCCATGGCTTGCACACATCTTACATGACATGGCCTGGGCCCCATACCCAACAGGTAGCACTGATGATCCGGACATGTAGCCATACCTCATCATAGCATATACAATGGCAAACAGTGCAGACAGTCATGTATGTGGCAAGGATGTATGGGACAGGAATGATGTAGGAAATAAACAGATGGCTATCCAAGACAGATGATGTCACGTGTAGCAAACTGGTCATGCAGGCTGCCTAGTAACATGCCACAACACTGAGGGGGTTGCAGGAATGTCTAACAAGTACTGGCTGTACAGTACCCATGTCAGCAATTGCCTGGACTATGCAAACATGTGGCCTATGGGTTAGGGTGATCAGATGTGATAGTTGTACCACAGGAAACATCAGCTAGGCCTCCCTACAGGTAGCATATGCATAACAGAAGAGGTCCCCAAAATGCATGCATTGCAATGTGCACTGATGTGCCAAGACCATGTTGGAAACCTACAGACAGTATCATGTAAGATACATGTGCTGCACAACCAATGCCTCACCCCACCTCAGGCCCACCATGCCCATCTGTACCATGCCGGTGCCAGTGCACACCTGTATGTTTGCCATTCATTAGCTGTAACTAGGCTTTTACACATGCTGTTCAGTGTTTGGGACACTGCAAACTGACACACATGTGTAGGCCATAGTTGGCAAGCAACTGCAAAAAGGCTGGTGGGAAGGTGGTGTCATCATGACACAACAGTGCTCTGCAACAGGGATCCAAAGGATGCTATGAATGGCTGTATCTGCACACATTCAGGATCAGGAACTGTGGCAGACATAACCTTGACTCCACAACAATAGTGACAGCAGTGTGTGAACTCCAAGGGATGTGCACATGAGTTGACCTTGCAATCATGCAGAGTTGGGGGACATGTGTAGGGCAGACTGACCATATACTGGCAAATGCACATGGTCCATGTTACTATACCCCTGCCAGGAATAGTGACTGCTGCAGTACACATAGCAGTAGGTGCAACAAACCATCATTATGAGGGCATGCACACATATGCACCCACGAATTGTATGCATCTCAATCAGCATCAGCACAACTAACACTTTTGTTTGATACTGCATTTGATTGTACAGGACATATGTCACATATCAGGCTCATGTAATGTTAATATATGCAGTAACGTGGTCCCATGGCATACCAAGGAAGAAGGCGCCATATCAATAAGGGTGTGTACACTCCCCATAGCCATGGTAAGGTTTGACGGTTGTCAGTGTAATAGTATCGTATTGGTCATACATGCACTGCTGATGATGACATCTGCAAATCAGACATCAGACATTCACAAATGACATCTGTCCACATATCATCACAGGTATGTGTAGGACAAACACATAGGGGCTATGAGCAGCAGAGCAGAAATAACTGACACAGTAATATACATTCAGCAATGGTGTATACACCTGTAAGGCATGGTGCACAGTACATGGCAGGGTGCTGAACAGGTGCACAGCAATACTGTGCACATGGGTGCAGTGTTTTCCAGAGGAAGGGGCATCACCTACTAACACAGCCCATGCATCACACACTATTATACTGTTGCTAGCATTGATTGACTATAGCTGCACTGCATGCTGTTGAGTAACATATGTTATGCATATTGATAGATGGGTAATGGGAGGTCTGTGTGTAATATCTTCGTGCAACCTCACCTGTACATGTGTGTGGGGGGTGGGGGGTTATTTTGTCTGTAAGTGCAATCTGGTGGAGTGGAGGAGGGTTGATGCATGTAGAACGTGTGTGTGTATGTGTGTGTGTGTTTGTGTGGGTGTCCATGTATGCACATGTGTGATTGTTGGGTTGTTCATACTTCACTACTTCCCTTTGGAATCATGCAGTACATGGACATGGACTGACATGAGACACCAGGAATACTTGTCTGATATGTAATCTCAAGACAGATGATAGTATAATAAGGTCTGTAGCATGGAACATGCATTGGGAGAGAAACTTGACACCATGTATTCTGTTAAAATTGCAATCAGCAGAAAGGTGAAAGACTACCCACATATGCAGCACTACAGGTGGATTGGGGAATTACTCGACAACACCAGTGAGTGTATCCAAATATTACTGTTGTCCACATAAGTTGATTGAGCAACAGATCTTGCATCTACTGAGCAATAGTTACATATGACACTCCATTGCCTGACATTATTGAGTGACCGTAGTAGCCCCTAACATATGGGGGCTATGGTCATGATGTCTGGACAAACCCAGGGTGGACACTGGGTGACAGGAGTGAGGCCTTGTAAAACTGACTCCAATCAAGTCAAAGAGGTAATGGAGTAACAGGTCATGTTTTGTGATCACTTGTCTAGGCAATTAGAAGAATGATACGTTAATGATTGGTATTAATGAGTGTAAGTTTCCAAGTGTGATGCAGGATGGGGAACTTATGTGAATAAACTTGGGACAGTCTGTAAACTCAGGGACAGGTAGGTATTATGGTGGAATGTCAGGGTGCGTGTGCATGTGTCTGTGTGTGTGTGTGTGTGTGTGTGTGTGTGTGTGTGTGTGTGTGTGTGTGTGTGTGTGTGTGTGTGTGTGTGTGTGTGTGTGTGTGTGTGTGTGTGTGTGTGTGTGTGTGTGTGTGTGTGTATGTATATGTGTGTCTACTGTTAAGCAATGACATACAGGTCTTAAAGTGCATTTTTTGTTTTCCCCTCACAGGTGGCTAGGTGGGTCAGAGTCCCTCCTGCATGCAATCTGAAGTTGGTGTCCATACAGACACTAAAAATGATGATAGGTGTGTTGAGGCACAGGTGGGGTTGTCAGAGGCCGAAACTGCGCCATCGTTTGACATCCCCCTGTTAACCACCCCATCACCGCACACAGTCACAGTGCCTATAGATACCCCATCACCAGCGGCCATAGCAGTGGGACAGTTGGCGGTTGGTGGTAGTGCACAGGACAGTGTGGTATCTATGGCTGCTATGTCTGGATACAGCAGCCATAGCCAGATGTCCGGCAGGGTACCACATAGGCAAATGTACGGGGGTGCTCTTGGGAGGGCTGCTGGTTATTGTGCCCCTGGCAGAATTGACACATCTGGTACCACCAGATGCATGTTTCAGGCTGTCATTGAGGTGCAGGCATATATGGAACAGTACACCAGATAGAGTCTGAGGCTGCAGAGGGCTGTTTTTTCATCTGTAAGTGACAACATCCGTGATATTGCAGGTGCCCTCCGTGATTATACAGAAGTTATGGATAGATGGGTGGGTGAGATGGTGGACCTCATCAACCGTGGATTGTCTGTGCTAGAGCACGTGGTAGGAGTGGTTCGACGGCCACATGGACATAGGCCAGCAACACCAATATCTGGTGGTCGACGTGGATGTGCAAGGGCACCAAGCCACTCCCGTAGTGGCAGTACCAGCTCCAAAACTTCAGGGGGGGGGGCGCTGTCCACATCACACCACAGCAGGCCACGTGCGTCTGGCCCTGGCCAGTCGCAGAAGGAACCTGGTTCCAGAGGACATATGTCATCATCAGGGGAGAGTAGCATATCGAGGCTTGTACCTGGATGTGCCCATAGAACCCCTGGCAGGCACACTTCTCATGTCCATGGCCAGAGGCAGTAAACTGCACACCCTGCCAGGTATGGTCTGCAGCTGTCCAAGAAACACCTGTATAGGGCAGCTATATGGCAGAACTGTGTGCATGCATATCCACACACAATACAAACACACCTAGGGCAACCCTATATCTACACACACCACATCACCATGGCCATATCAGTAACCTACACCCCTCACTCACACACATGGTGTCAAATGTATGGCCCACCCTAGGTCTCTGGCAAATCAACAACACACCCTGTGCATATGATGATACCTGTGCCACATCCCTGTCATCCATAACATCATTGCAGAGACAGGTTATTATGGTTTTGATGCACATGGTGACTGTACTACAGTGTACCAATGTACTGCTGTGTAACATGTTGTCAGCAGTTATGTTTAATGCTTACATGTCAGGTAGTGTAGCTGTCCAGCCATGATGCATTATAGCTGTTGGTAACACTGAGTGATTGTGGTCTCCATAATGTTATCCATTTGTGTTGTAGGTGTACATATTTCAGTAGGAGGATGGTCTAATGTTATATCTCACAAGGGGTATGGCAAAACCAAATGGCTAACACCAATGTCAGACAGTAAAAGATTTAATGTCAGCAAAGCTTTCAAGTATCAAGTACCCTTCCTCAGTGCTTAATAAACTCCACCATAAAACATACCACTTATATACATACATCAATTAAATGAATATCACAGCCAATAAAACAATTAATCACAATAAGCCCTTAAAGAGGCATATATCACAGATATAAAAATACAAAAATAAAAATGCATTATATTCCTAAAATTATGCAATAATATTCCTATATTTAATACTATTTTTGCACATATTAACTTTTTGTTTTAATGTTAAAACAGGTTTAATAGAAACCACCTGGTTCAATCCTGGCATATATTCAGCTTGCAGACGTAAAATCCATTTTAATTCCAGATTTTCCAATGTTACATTCATATCGCCCCTCCTAAGTGATTTTGTCATTATATCTATAACTCTAAACTTAAAATTATGACCTGTATTTTCAAAAACATGTTTGGCCAAAGAATTTGTTAATATCTGTCTTATCTCAGAGTTATGCTCAATAATTCTTTTAGGCATCTGCTGGACTTGCCTACATAAAAACAAGAATATCTTACACAGGTTGCCAAATAAATGATGTTACTGCAATTACATGTAGCTGCACAATTAAAAGTGAAAGATTTGTTACTATTAGGATTAATAAAAATATTATTAGTCTCAATAAATGCACAACCACAACAATTATGGCAGGCAAAAGTACCATGTTTAACAATCTTACTTCCCTTATGTGGTTCCCTCAAATCTTTATAACATAGTCTTTCTTTGAGATTACTACACTTCCTATAAGTAAACAATAGTTTATTTGAAATAACATTATCTAACCCAGAATAACTTCTAAGAATCCCCCAATTATTAGTTACAATCTGTTTAATGCCACTACTGCATCTACTAAATTTAGTAATGTAGCGAACATTTGTATATTATATGTTATAAAGAGTTGAGGGAACCACATAAGGGAAGTAAGATTGTTAAACATGGTACTTTTGTCTGACATAATTGTTGTGGTTGTGCATTTATTGAGACTAATAATATTTTTATTAATCTTAACAGTAACAAATCTTTCACTTTTAATTGTTCAGCTACATGTAATAATAGTAACATCATTTATTTGGCAACCTGTGTAAGATGTTCTTGTTTTTATGTAGGCAAGTCCACCAGACACCTAAAAGATAGAATTATTGAGCATAACTCTGAGATAAGAAGATAGATATTAACAAATTATTTTGCCAGACATGTTTTTGAAAATACAAGTCATAATTTTAAGTTTAGAGTTATAGATATAATGACAAAATCACTTAGGAGGGGTGATATGAAGGTAAAACTGGAAAATGTAGAATTAAAATGGATTTTACGTCTACAATCTGAACGTTTGCCAGGGTTAAATCAGATGGTTTCTATTAAACCTGTTTTAAAGTTAAAACAAAAAGTTGTTTAATGTATGCAAAAATAGTATTAAATATAAAAATATTATTGCATAATTTTAGGAATATAATGTATTTTTATTTTTGCATTTTTATATCTGTGATATATGTCTCTTTAAGGGCTTATTGTGATTAATTGTTTTATTGGCTGTGATATTCATTTAATTGATGTATGTATATAAGTGGTATGTTTTATGGTGGAGTTTATTAAGCACTGAGGAAGGGTACTTGACACCTGAAAGCTTTGCTGACATTAAATCTTTTACTGTCTGACGTTGGTGTTAGCCATTTGTTTTTTTGGATACTATAGATTTTTACTGCTACACCTTTAATCCTGTTAGTCTTTTGGTTTGGTGCTGACACCATGGCTGTACCATATCCTGGGTACAGCTGAACACATGTCACAGGTCTGTATAACGGTTACTGCCTGTGCCACATGGACAGATGACCCCCTGGGACATGTATATTCAGCAACCTGAAGTAGATCCCTCCACATACACGCACACTCTTATTTGGCAACACTGGGACTAGACCCGTGCCTAGGTATGTAGTGCTACTGATGTGTGTGGCTTTAATTGCAAACACCACACAGTGTTTAGGATGAGGTATGTTCCAAGTTAAATGTTACATGCAGAACATCCCCAGGCATGTACAGTATGGTAATGGGGGATGTAATGGTTGTATATGGGCAATACATAGTGTGACAATCCATCATATACACATTAACAAACACATAACAGTCAGACACACATCCGAGAGTCCTGGGCCTATCAATGCTAACTAACTTGTCAGTGTGTGTAACGTGTTACAGGTAGGCTGCACACAGCACATGCATAACTGGGCTGGATAGTGTTATCAGTTACCTGTAAGGTTGATGGTGACAGTGGTCACCATACATTGGTACATGGGACATGTACCAGGGCTACCATGGTGTAAGGACAGTATACCCAGCACCCACACCCCACTGTGGGTATTGTATGCACTAGAACCCATAATGGCACTCTGACATAGCCACCATCACACCCTGACCAGGACTGCAATACAACCCCTTGTCCATACCAAGAGTGCTACTACAGGGATATGCATCTAATGCACATGCCACAGGCATAGTAGGGTGATGCATTGTCATGCCTCTCCTATGGGCAGCAACATCACTATTTCTTATACTGTGTGGCAATGCATATTGTAATAGGAGTATGTGGCCTTGGAATGCTGTACCCTACATATATACACACATGCACACATACAGACACTTGCCAGAACTCAGTGGGTATCCCATGCCTATCAACCCATTTGTACAACAGTGTTGTGCTGGTACTACAAGGCCCAGGTAGCCCTTATGGAGAGGAGTGTAACAAAGTACATGTAATGTCTGGTAAAGCAGAAGGCACATCTAACTATGGCAATGGGTGTTGCGGTGGGTGTGAAGGGCCTCAGGGTATTCCCAGCTACAGGTGTACTAACACACAGACACTGATATCCTCAGTAATGCACATGACACATTTGTCAGTGCTGGGGTGCATTGGTGCAGGTGTTTATAGGTGTGTACCTGGCTGTTGTCCATGAAGAGATGGGAAGTGTAGGGGATGTGTGTACAATGGTATAATGCCACCTGCCATGTGCCAGTAGGCAGTCTATCTACAGACACCACTGTGGTGACCCTCAGGGTGGGAGTGACATGCATCAGCCAATCCTTTGGGTGCCTCCTGCAAATGGCTGGTGAGATGCCCCAGATGACATGTATGCAACATGTATTACATAACATGGTTAGTGTCTGTCCTGGAGACCTGTACCCAAGCATGTTCTGTTGACTGTGGTAGTGTAGTGGAGGTATCCATGGCATGTGATGCATACAGGGTGTTTTGTCCTATCTGTGCCAGTTATAACACAGCTGGGCAGACATGTCAGTGTCAGTCAAGCATAGGTTGCTTGTACGTATCCAAGCTGGATACCTGACATCTGCACATCTGTACTGGGACTGACAGACATAAGCTTGCCAACTAGCTATGCAGTAGGATGAATGTGTTGAGAAATAGACGTCTGACACCGATAGGTATGCCATTACTACATGATGCAGCCCTCACTGACGTGCTATACAGACAATAGTCTACAGTTAATTTCCATATGTCAGATCATTATCCAGTAGGAAATACATAATGTGACACAGCTCACACACCAGGAACCACAAGAAATCCCAATCCCTCTGAGCTACATGCTCTAGGGACCTAAACCTTGCCACCACAATAAACAGAACATGCTGGAGGGATAGATTCCTGTCCCAGAGACTTCCTATACTCTGTAATAAACTACCTATCTCTATCAAACAAAGCTCCTCATTAGCACTCTTCAAGAAAAATCTTGATGATTGGATGGGAGATAGGAAATTCACCCCTGGGATCACTTCTGTGGCTCTGCTCGACAGTGACACAGAAAAATATTTTTTTTGGGTGGCAAAAGCCATGGTATGTTTTGGCTAGGTTTATATAGGCCCTAGGGCCAATAGCCTAGTGCCTACCTATGAACCTATGAACCCATGAAGACAACAATGAGGACTTAGAGTCCACCTATACATGCAGGGGTGTTTGCTGCCAGTACTACAATTAGCAATCTACTCTTGCTTGGGAAAGAACTGTCAGCAGTAGTAACATCATGATACACTACATGCCAGTGTGACTGCACATAACCTGGAATACTACCCTTGTATGTAACACATTCACGTGGATAAGAGTGATGTACAGGTCATATATATTCAAGTGTCCCTGACAGGAGACTCATACCCCTTGCCACTGTAATGACAGCACATAGACACATGTTATGAACATGGCATTACATACACCTATTACATATGTCATTACCCTGCTATGTTATCAGACTGGGATGTGAGCACTGTTTACCAGGGCTGAGCCATACTTAGCAGGTGTCAGCATTGCTGCAATATAACAGCTATGCACATTTGTACACTGGTAAGCGAAGCCTACATGGTGTAAGTGCCCATACATTTAACCATACCTTAGCACCTGTTAGCTTCGCGCTTAAAGCTGCTCAAAAGTGCCTTAACCACTCTGTATCCAAATGCCCTTGTTCTGCCCAGCAACAAAATAAACAGCCCTGGCAAATCTTGAACCCAGGACCCTGAACATTGTAGTCACAGCAGTTAACCACTACACCATGACAGCTGTGAAGACAGTTGCTGTTTTTCCAATAAATCTGTCAGTAGATATATTGAATAGTATTGAACAATTGCTGTGCCTTCTACAATTGTGTAGTACTTGTTAGTGATATTACTGTTGCATCACATATGTTGTTATATCTAAATATACACATATCAGATACATACTGTATGATACATCTGGGAAGGTATACACAACAGTAATGTTTACACATGACAAAAATATGGATATATACATATACATATGTAGATATATGTCTACATGTACATACACATATATATTCATGTATATGTATTTATACACATCTGTGTAGTGCATCATATATATGGCCATTTATAGATCACTCTGTATATATATATATATATATATATATATATATATATAGAGAGAGAGAGAGAGAGATATGTACATCATATATGTACATGTTAGAGATTATGAATATAAGGCTGAAATTAATTCTGTTGTAAATATGCTGAAAGATAAAGCATGGAATAAAAAGTTTGCTTGAATATATGTATAGAGTTTAGCAATGTAAAAATGGGCATTCATACTATATGTATAACAGACAGGCTTCTCTTCACAGCATCAGAAAAAGCCTAACAAAGCAATATTGGAAAGCAAGTATTATATTATTTTCTCATGTTTGCAGAACAGTTTACAAATATCCATTAACAGACAGGAACAGCAGCAGAACAGCTTGTACAGATGTTTCCTTTCAGATGTCTGTTAATGGCATCCTCACATCAGCAAACGTGCTTACAAGTAAATCACAAAAGGACAATAGAAAAGTCTACTAAGAGGAAAAAACAAAATCTATGTGTGTGACTAGAACTGTATAAAACTGTATTAATTCAGAAATGTTAGAGGTATTTTGGTAGAAACACACTTGTTTCTATTATTGTATGGAGAAAGGAAAGTCATCATCTATAATGTTTGTGAAAGAAAACTTTGTAAATATATGCTACAATCTGACAGAAAGAGTATGTGTCATTTTTTTTATAAAAATAAGTTATCTGTGACTGTGCTTATAGCTGCAAAATATATTTCTTTATCAGTGTGCAATTTGAAAGGCTTGGTGCTTTAAACAGACTACAGATGGAGTCATGCAAAGCTCTGTGTCTCTGATTCAGCAGTAAACAGCCAGCAAGACTTTGTGCCTTAAAAAGACTTTAAGTCCAGTCCAGCAAATTCCAGCACAGCATGGAAGCAGCTACACACATAAAATACAATTTTCAATGGTGACCCTAACGAACATTCCTAGCCTGTATCCAAAAACAGGGGAAGTGAGTGGGTAATGCCTTGTATACGGTCACTCCTGTAAAAACACAGTAACTAATGTTTATGTGAAGCACTTTAGTTTTTTACAGTTTTCTACAGTTTGTAGCAATACAGTTCATCAGACATCTGAATCCGGAGAGACTGCAGTGCAGGAAGGTGAGCAGTGCCATATATTCTCCAAAAAAGGTACAATACAAAGTTGTAAGACTGAAACTGCCAGTTTTGCTGTACCAACTTCACAAGTGACTACAGAGACTTTTCAACCATCTACAGTAAAGCAGCCTGGCCATCTGCCTCTCTGTTGACTGGTAAGAAAAAATTTCTGTGTTACATAGAGTATGAATGCCATAGAGGTAATAATAACAGAATTAAATGTATATACAGCATATTAGCAAATGTAAAACCTTATTAGGGCAAGTTAATAGTAAGGCATTATGCAAATGGATTACAATATTTGATTGGTATCCGGAACAAAATCATGTGTGGTATAAAAAATGTTTATTGTGTGTACAATGTCATAAAAATACAGTGCATGCCACTATTCAAAGGTTAGACTGTACAAACAAAAAATTGAATGGTAAAGAACCAAGAAAAGTTAATATGCTGACATTATACTTAAATGTTAGACAGTTATGTTCTGTCACCAGATGTAAAAGGTTTATTTCAGAATAGCAACAACAGTCAAATCAGTTACTGATACAACCTCTAGTACATTTTGCTACAAAAAATCTAATAAACTTCTAAAGACAGACACAATGAATTCAGGAAGCTTAGACAACTTATACATACATCTTTTCAAAAGTGCATAGGAGTTTTAGATTCAGCAGAACAGGTTACTGAAAAATATCAGAAAGACCATGCAACATTACTGGAATCTCTTCAACAGCAGTTACACGATAAAGAAAATAAATTAGCTGAACTGACAGAGACTGACTTCCTGCATACAGAGCTAATCTGTGCAAAATAAATATATTTTATAATATGTTTGTATTTTGAAAATGGTTAAGCATAAATGAAGGATCTGATGTATGGACAAATCTTTGTCAAATATTTTACTTTCATTCAGTTAAAGCAAGACATTTATCAGTACAATAGTAAAGTAGAGCGAATGACTGCCATTCTCATAGCATAGTCAAAAGGTAACCAAAACTGTTCTAGTGCATACACTCAAATGAAAATAGTTAATAACAGTAAAGATTTAAAGTCACAAGACTGACATGCTTTTATAAAAATTTAGTCACAAGAGTGATATGCATGTATTTTCTTTTTATCTAAAGTAAAATGCACAAAAATAAAAGGCAGACAGCAGCAAATATAAATAATGTAAATATAAACGTGCTAGTTAAGCTAATATCTATTTGTTTTTTACAATTTTTTTTTATAGTTGTATAGTAACGCCACACCATCAATGGGACCGGATGGTGTCCCCGGCTGTGTGCTACACGAGCTAAATGAGGAATTAACCCCGCACATAAGGCAGCTGTTTAATCTCAGCCTTACCACAGGATATGTGCCCAAGGAGTGGTGTACGGCAACTGTGGTCCCACTCCACAAAGGCGGCACCTCTACGGACCCTGGTAATTACCGCCCCATAAGCTTAACAAGTCTAGTCTGCAAAGCTATGGAGAGGATCATAATGGAGCTCATAAACAAAGATATAGGGGACTTGCAGACATTGGACCCGACCCAGTTTGGCTTTGTCAAGGGAAGATCATGCCTTTTGAACTTGGTCGACTTCTTCGAAACAGTCACCAAGGCCATTGATGAGGGAAAGGCAGTCCATACAGCCTACCTTGACCTTGCAAAGGCTTTCGACACAATACCCCACTCGGGTATTGTAGAAAAACTTACCAGCATAAATGTAAACCCATATGTCACAAGATGGGTTGCAAACTGGCTTAAGGACAGAACCCACAGGGTTAGAGTTGCTGGCGCTGTGTCAGACTCCAAGCCGGTTACAATTGGTGTCCCACAGGGCTCGGTCCTTGACCCCCTATTGTTTGGCATCTACTTCTCAGAAGTACAGGCCAGCATGGGAGGACTTTGGCTGACAAAGTTTGCAGACGACTGCAAACTGGGCGCCATAGTGGAAAGTGCATCGGACACGGATATCCTTCAGAAGGGACTCACGGAAACAGATAGCTGGTGCCAGAGCCATGGCCTGAAGTTAAACGCCAAAAAATGTATAGTCATACCCTTCGGGAAAAACAAGGTAACCCCAAGCTACCATATAGGTGCCAATCCACTAAGCACAGAAGAGGTTATCAGGGACCTGGGGACCCAGGTTGACAGTGGCCTTTCTTTTGACACTCACATTGCTAAAGTGGTTAGAAAGACCTTCTACATTGCCCACCTGATCATGAAGGGATTCACATCCAGATCTAGTGAGGTCATTGTTCCCTGTACTCTTCACTTATCAGACCAATGATCGAGTACAATGCCCCATTCGGGATGTATCTCACCCGACATCTGCAGCAATTGGAGAGACCCCAAAAGTTCCTCACCAAAAGGATAAAGGGACTCCAAAATCTGTCATATGCTGCCAGATTGAAGAAACTCCAGCTCTATTCAGTCGCATACCGTCTGCTCAGAGGTGACATGTGCCTGACATACAAGGCCATGTCCAACCCGGAATTAATGGACATGCTCCACCTCAAAAATCCAAATCCACCAAAACCACTAGAGCAAGCGACTTAAACCTTAGCACGGATATAAATAGGATGTGCTGGAGGGATAGATTTATCACTCAGAGACTCCCTATGCTGTGGAATAAAATCCCGGTCCATGTGAGGCAGAGCACCTCGCTGACTCTGTTCAAGAGAAATCTAGGCCTGTGGATGGGAGATCGTAGGTTTACCCCGGGAATCATCTCTGTGTCACTGCTGGACAGAGGCACAACAAACTAATGGGCACAGTATTTTTTCATATAAGGGGTGGCGTAAGCCACAAAAATTTGGGCTAGGCTTATAAATGCCTTAGGGCAGATAGCCTAGTATAAACCTATGAACCTATGAACACCAAACAGTTAAAGTTCTGAATTTTAAAAAGAAATAAAATCATAGATGGTATTAGTCAAACAGTCTTTGTAAAATAAATGGCAGAGCAGTTAAATAAATAAAAAATACTGAAATCAAAAGTTAAAAAATATGTAAGCTAATTGTAAAATAATGTTTAGTTTGCATAGTTATGCAAATCACAAATATAATACTAAGTGTTTTATAACTGCATTTTACTAACAGATGATTAAAGGAAAAATGCTAAAAGGGTTAACTGAAATGTGAACTCAGACCTTCCTAGACTAGATGAATAGTTACAGGAAATGTTGGAAAGATAAGATAAACAACAAGACTGATTGCCAGACAAGTAGCTTGAGTTTTTCTAAAGCATTATTGTTATTAAAACATAATTGTTAAAATGTTTACAGGCAACACTATTTGGTAATTGTAATAAAATGTCACAATTGTGCATACATGTCACTGATAATCTGTTTTCAAGTAAATGTTAAAAGTAAAATAATTTGTTACATCAAGTATAGCCAGCAAATGGGCCATAATATACATACAGTTCAAATCAATTATGCAAAAAGGCATAAATACCTACTAGTGGTAATAAACAGCAAAAGCTTTATAAAAAATATCAAATCAGAAAAAAGTCCATACTTTGTTAGTAACCTAATACAGCAAATGTATAACCAAAGTATTGGGCTGGTATGCATTCTATTCTCACAGCATAAAGCAAATAAACAATACTGCAGTATACTACAGGGGGAGGGGCACTCTCTCAGTTTTACACTGACTTTATAAGCAGTACTGCACAAGGGTCTAAAATAAAGCTACAGGAAGAAATAATATCTCATTCCTTCTTGACAATACTATTTTAGGGGAGTGGGAAAACAGGTATTAGTGTATTAGAACTGGATTAAACCTGAGAGCATAAATATTTTACAAGTTGTTAATAGCTATCATAATAATTATTGTATTGTTTAGTATTAAATTGTATTTACAACCTGTTAATCTATAAAGCTATACAAGAGATGGTTTAAAATTGCTTTATTACAGCTATACAAGAGAGAGTAAAGATATGTAAAAAAATTAAACAAGAATGATCACCATTTTTAATATGTTTTTGGAAAGACAATGTTGGTATGCAAAAAGCACAGTTGCCTCTGGTGGCAATTCCACTAGATACTTCTAAAGAGACATAAGAATTTTCCAAGATTTTGCTTGATGTTAATGTTAGTAAATTTGTAAGATTAGACTAAATGTACTTTACAGTCTTTGTATATATAAATACAGAAAATTTCAATACAAATGAAATTAATGTCTAGCAATGAATACGTGTGAAAAGCTATGTTTAAAAAAATATGGGTCCAGGGTACCTACTACATTGAAATGTATGAATAGCAAACAGTCTGTGTAAATACATACTGTACAGGATACATTGTAATAAGTTCAAAAGTAATTTTTCAAGTTGTAATATTATCACTGGTTTCAAGTTGCAGATTTATCATTGTTTTTTGGACCATCATTTTATCTGTACTAGTACTAGCTATCCCAGCTAGAGAAAAAATCATATTAAAATATTGTATTCATAGAGCTAATGGACTAATATGTAAACAGCATTTTTCAGAGTATATTTCACCGTCAATTAAAGATTATGGGCAGTTCAGAAATATAACCACAATGTTATGGTTAAAATGACATTGAAACTGTATATTTTCAGCAGTGTATAAATGCTTGCAGTAGCACATAGTTCTTGTCTTTTATAGATATTAGTCTATTTCTAATCTTTTGATATAAAGTTATTAATAAAAGTAAAGAGTTAATTCAACAGTTGCAAAGAGTTAATAGAACAGTTCTAAGTCATAAATTACATTCTGTGATTGCAAAAAAAAAATAATAATAAAATATTTTCACAGAATGGTCTGCAAAAGAAAAAGTTAGATACATTCAGTTTTGGTAGTAATATTTATTATCATTGTATTAACTGTGTAAAATTGCATTTTGACTTGTATCAAAAAAGACTAAAGGTTTTGTTTTTTAATGTGTTTCTATATGATCTAATCAAAAAATACATATCAGTGTGAAGTGTTTTGAGTATGTTTGAAAAAAGATGGAATTGTTACAGATTATGAATATAAGGCTGAAATTAATTATGTTGTAAATATGCTTGAAGATAAAGCATAGAATGAAAAGTTTGCTTGAATATATGTATAGAGTTTAGCAATGTAAAAATTGGCATTCATACTATATGTATAACAGTCAGGCTTCTCTTCACAGCATCAGCAAAAGCCTAACAAAGCAATATTGGAAAGCAAGTATTATATGCTTTTCTCATGTTTGCAGAACAGTTTACAAATATCCGTTAACAGACAGGAACAGCAGCAGAACAGCTTGTACAGATGTTTCCTTTCAGATTTCTATTAATGGCATCCTCACATCAGCAAACGTGCTTACAAGTAAATCACAAAAGGACAATAGAAAAGTCTACCAAGAGGAAAAAACAAAATCTATGTGCGTGACTAGAACTGTATATAACTGTATTAATTCAGATATGTTAGATGTATTTTGATAGAAACACACTTGTTTTGAGGTATTGTATGGAGAAAGGAAAGTCATCATCTGTACTGTTTGTGAAGGAAAACTTTGTAAATATATGCTACAATCTGACAGAAAGAGTATGTGTCGTTTGTTATAAAAATAAGTTATCTGTAACTGTGCTTATAGCTGCAAAATATATTTCTTTATCAGTGTGCAATTTGAAAGGCTTGGTGCTTTAAACAGACTACAGATGGAGGCATGCAAAGCTCTGGGTCTCTGATTCAGCAGTAAACAGCCAGCAGGACTTTGTGTCTTAAGAAGACTTTAAGTCCAGTCCAGCAAATTCCAGCACAGCATAGAAGCAGCTACACACATAAAATAAAATTTTCAGTACATATATATCTATTTATGTCGATATATATGTAGATACCTATATGTGCATTTATGTCTATATATCTGTATATGTGTAGACATATATAGATGTGTATATGTGTATATATATATATATATATATATATATGTATATATATATATGTGTATATATATATATATATATATATATACACATATATATATATACATAAATATATATATATATATATATATATATATATATATATATATATATATATATATATATATATATATATATATATATAAACACACACACACATATATATATATATATATATATATATATATATATATATATATATATATATATATATATGTATATCCATGTATGTATGTAGATATGTATATGTGCATCTATCTATTTAGATATATGGATATATACACACACATATGTTTACCATATGACCAGAACATGGAGTGGAGTCACAACGCAGCACCAATAGTCTCAACCTCTTAGTGCAAGGGGATGTCATGTATGTATGGCAGGTACATATGTAGACTGTTGCTACTGTAACAGAGGTTGTCTTAACAGACATGTTGTGTGTGGGAGGTCACATCTGCTATTGACATGTATGCCGTCAGTTACTGACAGAAATCCTATGAGCATCATAGTACAGTACAACTGATAGCACAGTAAAGATCCTGTGGACTACAGCAGAGATATGTCCAATATATGTGGACAGTTTGGCACAGTCTGGTCAGTCCAGAGGTATACAGATCCCCTTAGTGTGAGACATGTGGACCAGGCCTGACAATGTGGATGTTAACAGCCATGTACATGGGTACATCACGTAAATACTGGACTACATATGCCCACACAGTTTATACATTCACACACTCCTGTCTGTCCTGACACATAATAACTGGTGGTGCAGAGGTCACATGGCCACATACTACTCAGTAGTGAGTGACATACATCTGTACAGCATCCCACAGCTTTGTCACAAATACACACCAGTTACGGTGGCCTGGCAGCAGTACATCTTGCAAATATCTGGACATAACATCACACTGGGTAATTACACTAAGCTACTAGGCATGTAACACAGCACTGTGCAAACTACAGGTTGACTGCCACAACACTGGTCTACATTTCGTATGGGGAAATACACATGACCTGCAAATATAGCAGGCTGTACAGGCATGTCACAGCACAGAGTAACAGACACCTGTGTGAAAATGCATATCCACAACCAATGTGAACACAGCCACAGCCACATATGGTACACAAGCTTAATATTACACTATATGGACTGTCTGATCAACACCATCCTCATATGTGCCACTCACACACCAACCCTACATATACTGGGTCACGACACAGTGTGGTCCAATGCCTGTCTGTGGTATGGGACACGTTTGTGTTTGACCCTACAAATGTGAGCCGATAGGGTACCATACACTGGAGCAGTATGTAACATCAGATAGAACAGGATCAAGAACAATGACATCTACCACAGTCTGTACACAGGCCAAGGTACATATTCGTAATACACATACTGTCGACAATCACCATAATTACACAGACCTCACTACTGTACACACAACCACAGAATACCCAGGTTATGTCCTCAGAAATAACCCCTACTATACATAACATGTCTAGCAGTCTGATATCTGACTGGCTTATCAGGTATGATGTCAATGCATAATGATGTACAGAACATATGCTCCTCTTACTGCATGACATATGTACAAATGTTGACAGACTGGTGCCACAAACAGTGGGCCAATATTGGCATGTTGCTGTGATACCCTCATACATTTACTGTTGTAACAGGGTTTGTTGTGACATATGTCCTATGAGGGATATGAAATCAGTAACTCTCATGGCTGTCACTGTGTACTGACTGCAATCCTCAGACTATGCTTCTGCAGTTCTAAGATAGCTGAACTGTGAGCAACACAAGACACTTAAGACTCCAAACACTGGCCAGTCTGCTGATAACCATGCAGGTGGGTGTTTCCTCAAACACATAACACTGTCATGACAGGTATTAAATCATGTAGACCAGCCATATCCACACAAACCCTGTTAGACCAACATTACTCCAAATGCAGAAGAGCAACACTTACATTCTTTAGTCATGTTTGGAACATCCCCCACCTGTTTGTTGGCCTGCCTCCACAATGTATGTTGTTAAAGGTATATCCCACTACCATCTGTGATGCTTTTGCCAAACACTGACATGAAGTCCTGCTCACAGTGAATGAAAAGGGCCAACACCCTCATGATGTTCTTAGTTATAGGAGTGTTTCCATGCAATTGGGTATGGGAATGTTACCACAGCTGTCCCACATGCAATCAGCTACTGGGAGACTGCAATTCATGCAGAGGCCATCAGCTGATCATGAGCATCCCTTATAAAACACAAGCTGGTGCCTACGCAAAGCAGGTGTACTCCTCCACATCCACCAGAGAGGGAGTGAGAGAGACACACAGAGACAAAGTAAGACTGGGAGGAGATGGGAGAGTGAAACATAAGCATGTTTGTGTCACACACTTACCAGTATGAGGTTTCAAACCCCTGCCTGACTATGCACTGCTATCACATGTCTATGCAGTTATTGCATGTGCTACAGAGATTGTATGTTGGGGAAGCTGTCCAAAGGTATATTCGCTGGTGAGTGATATCTGCAACAGTGGTAGGTAGGTGCAGTACACTTGCCTGTCCACATGAACAGGTGTCAAGGTCAACACAGCCACACTTGCTCAGGGACTCACACACATTATCACAGTTGGCAGGGTCAGGATTAGACTTCCTAACTAGTTAGTTTGCCACAATACAGTAAAACGCAAGTATCACATGCACCACAGGGGTTATCAGGATGATATATGGACAAAGGGAATGCCAGGGTGTCTGACATCAGAAGGCATGCTTCAGTAGGCCAATGGGAGGTGTAGTGAGTGTGAATGGCATCCAAATCATTATACTCCACACACACACACACACACACACACACATACAGACACAGGTTGCCAGTACTGATATGCATGGGTGCATTGCTTCACAGGTGTGTAGTGGATGACTGTGCCAGAAGGTTGTACAAGGCTAGGTAAAGGGTATACCTTGGCATCAGGCCACATGACAATGGTCTGCTGTGTGGCTCAGGGGTATAGAGTCTGGATTGGCCCACACAGGTGGATATTGCATTCACCATCCAGTCATCTGGGTTACTATTGTGGGTGGCCAGTGCTGTGCAATGCTTGTCATGTATGTGTTCTATAGTCCATGACATGGACGGTGTCTGGGATGTGCACACATCCCACATACATGTTCTGTGACATGTGGAAGTGTACCCTGGGTGTCTGGGGCATGTTGTGTACACAGATTGGTATCATCAGATGTGCCATTCCTGGCCTCGTGTGGTGAGAACTGGCAATGGACACCAGGCTGACCCTGCACCTACATTGACAGCATGATACAGGTATTCCCTGGTGTCAGCAGCATCTGTCCATACAGGGCATGTGTATAAGGCATGGTATGTCCTTTGTGGGTTACATTTGCTGGCTCTACAGTTGTTGCAGGCATCCAGTGGGGAACATAGTGAAGGAGTACTGTATGCAATTATGTGCCTATTGTAGGGATGGTACAGGGTGCCATGCCTCCTGTAGTCCACTGCAATCAACCATGGTTACTATCTGTGGGCAATATGCAGGGAACCATACCAATACCAACATAGTGGTTGCTTCCTAGCAGAGTGTGTTTGTGTATGAGACATGGGTTGAGAGTGTTCTCTGGATAATACAAGGGTTGCCTATATTATTTGCTAGGCCTTGATGTCACAGGTAGGGGTATGGATTGTCTTTCCCAGCCTTTCTGCTGTTTGACATCTGTTATCCTTGTACGGTGGACATTGTGACATATAATAGGCCCACCATATAAGAAGTTTGCAAAACCCACTCCACAATGAGTCCAGTTGTTACACACTTACAGCTACCTCCACACAGGATATGACTAACAAACACACACACCAAGTCTCACAGTTGCCATGTCTAGGATTAAAACTCCTACCTAACTGGTACATCACACTACAGCATTACGCTGTTATAGAAAGTCCCCCAGAGATTACTGGGCTACTTTTTCCCCAAGGGTATATTTCAAAGTGAATGACATCAGCAGGCTTTCCAAAGTAGGGCAATGGAGGTTGTAGTGACTGTGAATGGCCTCAAAAGCATTGCTCCCTACAGAGGCAAACAAACACACAAACGTGTACACTTGCCATGTCTGGGAATAGAACTCTTACCTAACTAGTATATCACACTATAGCATTATGCTGCTATAGCACACACCACAGAGATTACTGAGCTACTCTTTCCCCAAAGGTGTAGTTCAAAGTGAATGACATCAGCAGGCTTGCCAAAGTAGGACAATGTAGGTTGTAGTGACTGTGAATGGCCTCAAAAGCATTGCTCCCTTCACAGACAAACAAACGCACACACACAAACTTTTACACTTGCCATGTCTGGGAATAGAACTCCTACTTAACTAGTATATCATAGGTTCATAGGTTCATAGGTTCATACTAGGCTATCTGCCCGAGGGCATTTATAAGCCTAGCCCATTGTTTTGTGGCTTACGCCACCCCTTTAGTATGGGGAACTATACCCATTATTTTGCTGTGCCTCTGTCGAGCAGTGACACTGAGGTAATTCCTGGGGTATATCTGCGATCTCCCATCCATTGGTCAAGATTTCTCTTGAACAAGGCCAGAGAGGTGCTCTGCCTCACATGTACCGGGATTTTGTTCCACAGCATAGGGAGTCTTTGGGTGATGAATCTATCTCTCCAGCACGTCCTATTAATAGCCGTGTCGAGGTTTAAGTCTCCGCCCTTGTGGCTCTGATGGATCTAGATTTTTTGAGGTGAAGCATATTCATCAAATCTGGGTTTGACATGGCCTTGTATGTTAGGCAAAGGTCACCTCTGAGCAAGCGGTAAGCAACTGAATAGAGCTGGAGTTCTTTCAGTCGGGCAGCATAGGACAGATTTTTGAGACCCTTTATCCTTTTGGTGAGGAACTTTTGTGGCCTCTCCAGCTGCTGCAAGTGTCGGGTCAGATACATTCCGAATGGGGCATTGTACTCAATCATTGGTCTGATGAGTGATGAGTAAAGGGAGACTATGACCTCCCTTGATCTAGATGAGAATCCCTTCATGATAAGGTGGGCAATGTAGAAGGACTTCCTAACTACTTTAGCTACATGGGTGTCGAATGACAGACTACTATCAACCTGGGTCCCCAGGTCCCTGATAACTTCTTCTGTGCTCAGTGGATTGCCACCTATTTGGTAGCTAGCTAACTTGTTTTTCCCGAAGGGTATGACTATGCATTTTTTGGCATTTAACTTTAGGCCATGGCTCTGGCACCAGTTATCCGTTTCTGTGAGACCCTTCTGAAGGATATCTGTGTCAGATGTGTTTTCTACTATGGCGCCCAGTTTGCAGTCATCTGCAAACTTTGTCAGCCATAACCCTCCTGTGTTTGCTTGTACTTCGGAAAAGTAGATGCCAAACAAGAGTGGGCCCAGGACTGAGCCCTGTGGGACACCACTTGTGACAGGCTTTGAGTCTGACATGGCGCCAGCAACTCTGACCCTGTGGGTTCTGTCACTCAGCCAGTTTGCAACCCATCTTGTGATGTATGGGTTAACATTTAAGCTGATGAGTTTTTCAATGATACCCGAGTGGGGTATTGTATCGAAGGCCTTAGCCAGATCGAGGTAGGCTGTATGGACTGCCTTTCCCTCATCAATGGCTTTGGTGACTGTTTGAAAAAGTCAACCAAGTTTAAAAGGCATGATCTGCCTTTGACAAAGCCAAACTGGGTTGGATCCAAAGTCTGCAAATTCCTATGTCTTTATTTATGAGGTCCATTATGATCCTCTCCATGGCTTTGCAGATAAGGCTTGTCAAGCTAATGGGCGGTAATTTCCAGGGTCTGTGGAGGCACCGCCTTTGTGAAGTGGGACCACAGTTGCAGTGCCACTCCTGGGTACGTATCCAGAGGTAAGACTTTGATTAAACAGCTGTCCTAGCTGTGGGTTTAATTCCTCATTGAGTTCGTGGAGCACACAGCCGGGGACACCATCACCTCCCATGAATGCTATTGTTTCTGCTTTGGAGCGAGCAGTTCTCCCTTGGGCGCTGGAGATGTCTCCGGGGCTGCACGCATTTGCTATAGATATCTCTCCTTTTGGGGAGGGGAGAAGTTTGCACTGAACCTGTCAGCCAGTATGTTGGCAATGTCTGTAGGATCAGTAATCTTCACATCATTTTGAACTAGTTCTGAGCATATCTGGGAGTTTCCTCCTAGGTTTCTAACATAGCTAAAGAAGGCCTTATGATTGTCTTTTGAGTCTTTAGCTATTTTTCTCTCGAAATTTGCTTTGGATGATTTTATGAGAGCTCTTAGTTTTTACTTATAGTGATCAAGGGTGTCTTACCTTTTAAGGATTTTGCTCTATCTTGTAGTAGCTTCCTCCTTTGTTGTAGAGTTTGTTTATGGCTGGGGTCCACCAGACTGGACGCTTGCCTTTGTTACAAAGAGTCTTTGTTTTGCTTGGGATTGCCTTATCCATGCAGTCCTGCAGGTGCTGGTAGAAGGCGTTTGTAAGTGATTCAGCGGCTTGAGTATTGTTTTCCGCTCGGGGCCTGAAAGGAGACCACACTAGTCTTTATAAGTGTGAAGTCGGCTTTTGAGAAGTTCTTTACTGTGGTCTTTTTATTTCAGGTGGGGTGGGATGAGGACCTCCAGCGAGATTAGTTTGTGATCTGATCTCACCAGTGAGGGGTATACTTCGGTGTTGAACATTGTGCTCCCATGTTCGTGATGATGAGATCAAGTATGTTATCTCCTCTTGTGGGGATGGTGACTAGTTGTTCCATGGCATTTGAGTTTATGAATTCCAGGAACTTTTGGGCTAGGGTGTTTGGGCTTGAGTAGTGTTCCCAGTCTATATTAGGGTAATTGAAGTCACCTAGTATGATGGTGTTTGGTGATACATTTATCCCTCTAGTGTTTTCAGGAAGGCCATGTGAGTTTCCTGAGTTTGTGAGGGTGGCCTGTAACATGCTACAATTTGCAGAGCAGTCTTGCCTATGGTTAATTGCACCTGGATGGTCTCCGATGCATCGCGTTGCCACCAGTCTTGAGGTGTGGGTGTCCTTGATGAATATGGATACCCCCTCCTTTCTTGGTATTGTCCGGATTTTGGGGCGGAACGCATGATATGAGGTAAAACCTGATAGCGCTGGGGTGCTCTCAGGAGCCTTGAACCAGGTTTCTGTCACAGCACAAACATCGATGTTCTCCATACTGAGAAGGGCCTCGAGTGCGTGCATTTTGAGATTTAGACTTCTGGCATTGAGCAGCATTACCCTTAGTTTTTTTCCTGCTTTGTGGTCTAGGGTGGTAGGTTTAGAATTTGAGCCTTGCCTAAAAAGGCACTATGGGGTGGCAAGAGCCTTTGCCAATATCCGGAATCCCAGGGTGACAGGTGCAAGCCGTCCCTCATGAAGCAGCGTGGCTTGTCCAGCATGTCATCCCAGGCAGACAGATACTGGATCCCCTTTGAATGACACCAGTGTTTAAGCCAATTGTTAAAGCTGATCATCTTATCTCTGTATTGTGGCATCATTCTTGGTGAAGGTAGGATACTGCTCAAGGTCAGGGTCATACCTGCCTGGGCTACATAATCAGAGAGCTCCTCAATATCTCTTTTCATGTAGTCCAAGGAGTGCGTCTCAGGTCGTTTACACCAGCGTGGACAATGACTGAGTCATATTTGTACCTGCTGTTGAGAGACCTGAGTGCTTGCGTTATGTGGCGGATTCTAGCGCCCGACAGGCAGCTTACTGTGACCTTCTCCTTACTCAGTCTGGTGAGCGGGACATCAGTGTGTCTGACTATGGAGTCACCAATGACTAGTGTGTCTGGCATTGTGTTTTGCCTTAAGGGCTGTGACTGTTTGACACTCTGACTGTGAGGTCTATGTGTTGCGGGTGTTGTGTTCTGAGGTGGTGGTTGTTTGGGTGTCTGCTTTGGTGGCCTCTGCTGTTTTGGTAGATTTTTGATCAGAGCCTCCGAGTATGTCTTTGTGTGTTTATGTGTATGATTTGAGGTTGTAATGGTACTATGTGAGACTGGGTCACACTACAGCATTACACAGTTATAGGATGCACCATGGAGATTACTGGGCTACTTCTTCCCCAAAGGTGTATTTCAAAGTAAATGACATCATCAACCTTGCCAAGGTTGGGCAATGGAAAGTGTAGTTCATAGGTTCATAGATTGATACTAGGCTATTGGCCCTAGGGCCTATACATGCCTAGACATGACAATTCCCTGGCTATGTCTTCCCACAATATTTACTTCCCTGAACCCCTATCTAGCAGTGCAGCTGGCATGATCCCTGGGGCCAGTTTCCTATCTCCCATCCAATCGTCCAGGTTCCTTTTGAAGAGGGTCAGATTGGCACTCTGCTTGACATGTATGGGCAGTCTATTTCAGAGTCTGGGGAGTCTCTGGGTGAGGAACACATCCCTTCAGCATGTATTGTTCATTGTGATGACAAGATCTGGATCCCTGGAGTATGTGGCTGTCAGGGTTTGGAATTCTTTAAGTGTAGCATGTCCAACAGCTGTGGGTTTGACATGGCATGGTATGTTAAGCAGAGATCACCTATGAGAACACAATATGTGCAGAGTATAGCTGGATGATTTTCAGACGGTCAGCATAGGGCATCTGGTTTAGACCTGTAATTCATTTTGTGAGGTATGTCTGCAGCCTCTCTAGTTGTTGCAGATGTCATGTGAGGTACATACGTAATGGGCCATTGTAGTCTGTACTGAGTCTACTGAGGGATAACTACAGTGGGACAATGGTCTCCTTTTCCTGGATGTAAAGCCCATAGTGGGAGGTGTGCCACATAGATGGGTTTCCTGACTGTTGTGGCAATGTGGTTATCAAAGGTGAGACCACTGTTCACCTGTGTCCCTAAGTCTGTTATCACACTTAAGGTGTTTATTGTACTGCCACCTATGTGGTACTTCACAGGTACATGTCCCTTCCCAAAGGGGATGACTATATATTTCTTGGCATTGATCTTGAGGCCATGGCTCAGGCACCAAGCATGACTTTCTGTAAGGACCTTCTGTAGAATATCCACATCATGTGGGGATTCAATATTGGCTCCCAGTGTGCAGTCATCTGCGACATTTGTTTGCCAGAGTCCTTTACTGTTGGACTGCACGTCAGAGCAGTAGATGCCAAACAAGGGTTGAGCCAGGATTGAACCCTAAGGTACTCCAACTGTCACTTCTCTGGGGCTGGGGTTGGTGTCACCTACATTTACAGTGTGGGTTCTGTCAGTACAGCAGTTGGCAGCCCATTGGGTGACATAGGGATTAATGGCCAGCTTGATATGTTTATCTATGATTCCAGACTGGGGGATGGTGTCAAAGGCCTTGGCGAGATCTGGATAGGTTCTGTGAACCACCTTACCCTCGTCCACAGCTCTGGAGATAGATTCACAGTTGTCAGTCATGTTGAGGTGACATGATCGGCCCTTCACAAACTCAACCTGGTTAGGGTCCAGTGTTTGCAGGTTGCCAATGTCTTTGTTTTAATTTCCATAATAATACATTCCATGGTGTTGCAGATTAGGCATGTCATACTGCTGGGGTTGTAGTTCCCAAGATCCAAGGTGGATCCCCCTTGTGGACTGGGATAACTGTAGCTGTGTGCCACACACTGGGCACAAAGCCTGAGGTGTGGCTATGATTAGACATGGCACGTAGGTGAGGTGCAAGTTCAGTTTGTTGTTTATGTAGTACACAGCCCGGGATGTTGACTGTTCCCATGGCTGCTATTGTCACAGCTCTAGACAGTGTGGTTTTTACCTATGTGCCCATTATTATTGGAATCTGGCAATCTTTTCGTGTTGAGATGGGCCCTTTGTGGGTTCGGAGGGGGTGCAGTTGGCACTGAATTGATCTGCCAGGATATTGGCAATATCCATGGGAGCAGTATATTTAATACCATCCTGTTGTATCTCAGAGAAGTTCTGAGCATTGCCATTTAGATTCCTCACATAGCTATGGAATGGCTTGCAGTTGTCTTTGACATCTTTGGCATTATTAAGTTCGTAACTAGCTTTGCTGGATGTTATACAAGAAGATAGACTTAATATTGGAAGACAATTTGTTACAAGAATTGATTGATATAGATCTATATAAATTCTTAAAAGTCTGTAAACCAGTTATACCTGTTATTTTTGGTATACCGAAAATACACACGTCCCTACACAATCCACCTATGAGACATATAGTTTCCTCACAAGGGTCAAAAACACAACCCTTAGCTATTTATGTGGATTTTAAGTTAAAAAAGTTTTATAGCAAGTATACCCACATTTTAGTAGATTCATGGGATTTTTTGAATAAAATTGGAAAGAGCCCATATACTGATGAAACTATATTTATTACTATTGATGTTAGGGACTTGTTTTCAGTTATACCCCAGAATGAAGAACTGGTATGGTTTGAGAAAATGTTGATGGAAATGGATTTTCTAACAGGGGATGAATTTAAACTGGTTTTAGAGAACATGGAGTTAGTTTTAAAGTATAATTATGTTTACTTCCAAGGAGATTATTACCATCAAAAAGAGGGGGTAGCAATGGGATCAGCATGTGCCCCAATATATGCAAATATTATAATGCTTTTTTGGGAGTGTAAATATGTTTTTAGTTTGGAATATAGTCAATATATTATAAAATATTTTCGTTTCCTGGATGATATTTTTGTTTTATGGAATGGTCCCTATGATGACATAGAAAAATTTATATACTACATTAACCATAGTACTGCATTTTTACAATTTACATACCAAGTAGGTAAAGATGAAATACATTTCTTGGACATAAAATTAAACAAAGATTATAAAAATAAATGTTACAAATCCAACATATATAGGAAGGAACATTACTCCAATGCTTACTTACATTTGGAAGTGACCACCCTTATCAATTAAAAAAGAATATAGTCAAAGGACAAATGATAAGGATGGCTAGAATGATTTCAGATACGGATGAATTTTTAAATGAAATGAATAATCTTGAAAAAATGTTTCATAAAAGAGGATATCCAACTGAACTAACTAGTTCCATTAAGGAATATGTACAACAAGGAAGGAGTAACAATATATATGTTCCCCTTTTAACTAATGATGGGACATTGGACTCGAATGTAAAAATAAGTACCCCAAATAGGCAGGATATAAGAAATTTGGATTGCATAGGCACATTACCATATTTAACGCTTACCCATTACAAAGGTATAGGATGGTTGCAAAAAATGTATTAATGAAACATGGGAGATGTTTAAAAATATGCCATCTAAAACTAATATATTTCAGTACACAATAAAATATAGCTTCAGGAGAAATAAAAATATCAAGAACATTATTGAAAGAAAGAAAAAAAAACAATGCAGAAGGGACTTGTAAGAAATATGGAACCTTTAGATGTGGAAGATGTGCACAGAGTACCTATATTGCTGGGTTAAAAGAAGTCAGAATACCCAGTTTGGAAATGACATTCAGGGCTAAGAGGTACAATAGTTGTTATTCTAAAGGAGTAGTTTATTTAGCATTTTTTAAGGCCTGTTGGGCTTATTATGTAGGGGAAAACTGAACGCCATCTCAGGACTAGAATTTATGAACATATTAGGGATATTAATAAGCACAATGAGAATAATGCCCTATATAGGCATGTCTTGGTATGTAAAGAAGCGGATTATAAATTTTGGGTATTGGAAGAGGTAGATTACCCAGAAAGGGGCGGTGACTGGGAGACGCAACTGGAATTTAGAGAAATGATTTGGCAACTGAGACTCGATGCATGTTGTGGTAAGGGTCTCAATGACCACATTTCTATCACCCCAGCACTGAAATTGCTTGCAGCAGACCCAAAGAGACATAACAATAACAATAATAAAGTAAAAACAAGATGAAAAAGAAGAACATTTTTTTATTTTTTATTATTATGACAAAAGGGTAGTAATGGATACAATATTTATATTATTAGATGATTTTCCAGGGACCAATATATATTAGGGACATTTTAACATGAATTTTATTATGAATTGACTATGTATTGTTTATATAAATTTTTATAAATACATATATATGTTTATATATATATATATATATATATATATATATATATATATATATATTTATTTATTATTTTTTTTATTTAGTTATTTATTTTATATATATTCTTATTTATGGTGACATATAATGATATTTAATATATAATATATATTACATATTATATTCCTTATTTATTTATTATTATGCCTATTTATGGGTAATTTCCACTTATTTAAGTATTTTATGAACATACAATGTTTTTAGCAAAGGGTATTAAAAGTTTTATAGGAGTATATACATGTAATTATTTGAAAGGATGATTCATACAGCTCTATCTTATTACACTGTTTTACTATACTGTTTTAAACTCACTATTTCTGAAGTCCTTTGTTGTATGCTAGTTCTTTAAATGATAATTAATTAATTAAGTCTTTTATTGCCAGCCAATGAACTTTTATAAAAAGATGAATTTTTGTGAAGTTAATTGATTCTGAAGAAGTCTCCGGAGGGAGATGAAAGTGCTTAATCAGTGAAATCAGTGAATGTCAATGAATTGTGGATTTTATTTTTATTTTTCTGTCTCTGTATGTGGATTTTTACATCTTTATTAAATAATTTTTTGGAATATTTTCATTGGACTACATTTGGTTTATCTGGACCATTCGGGTCCTGGTATATAGAAGACAGCCGTTATTGTACCGGAGCTGCGCCACACCACACAAACGGCCATTCAAAAAATACAATAAAAAGTAGACCAAAATAAATAATTAATTACATCTGGTTTCTATTTTTATTTCTATTTCTGGCAGCTGTCACCTGTGCATGTGTGAGTGCAGCTTGGCACTGCTTTACTCTGTGCAATGCTGTGCAAACGGGCATTACAAGTAAGTAAAATAAATAATCAATTACATCCAATTTCTATTTTTAGATGTCTGGCAGGTGTTAGCTGTGTATGTGTAAGTGCAGCTCGGTACTGCTGTGCTCCATGCCGCACCATGCAAATAATGGGCATTAAATATATATATATTAAAATTCACATATATTTCTACACTAGCAGGGTAGATTACAGGGATTCTTATCCTGTACATAACATCTGTCCAGGGAGCAGTCTGGGCATCCTGCAGAGTACTACAGCAGCAGAAATAAGACAGAGAGACTTTTCCTGATTATAAGTACCTGTTTTTTGCTTTCTGAGCTTGATTTTGCCTTGCCGCACTTCTTAACAGCCATTTTACAAGCTTTATTATTTAATTTAATTGTTCTCTGATTATTTTGTGTGATGCACTTTTAAAATCGTTTTTTTCAACTGCATTTACTAATACAGGCTTCACACTCAAGTGCACTTGCCTTTTAGAGTCTTATAAGTGTATTTTTATACTGCATTTCTGTTTTTGCAACTAAAAAAACAAAAAAAAAAAAAAAAAAAAAAAATTCCTATCTACCTGCTCGTTTCCCACCTTTTCTCAAACTAGAATAGTCCGGATTTCAAATTTGCTGATTTCAGGACTGTATTTGGTGCTCAGAGTTGTCCAGACCTTGCAGAGATAGAAGGAAGTCTTTCTGCTTATCAGTGGGAGTGGTAAGCTCTGAGTAGTGAGTAGTTTCCAGCGCAAGAACTGTTCTTTATTGGCCATTTTGAGCTGCTTCTATCCCTTTCAACTTTCCCACTTAAAAACCCATGTTTGCACGGGTTTGCTCGATGCGCAGTGACGCTAAGCTGGGTAAACTATTACTGGTGTCTTAAAGTCTGCTCTTCAAATTTTCCCTTATGTCTTGTTAGCTTTCATCTCTCTGAGCACTCAAATCAGACCTCTAATCCCAACACTTGCTCAGAACCTCTTGCAGCTGTTGTTGTAGTCACACAAACTGCTAATAGCACTAAGAAAACAGCTTGAGTACTTATAAAGAAAAATAACATCTACAGTACTTGCATAACAGCTACAGTACTACAGTACTTGCATAACAGTTACAGTACTTAAATTCTAAGCACCTATCCAGGCATGTCTAAAGGTCAGTTCCCTACACTTTATCCTATTAACGTGGTGAACCTGGGCATCCTGAGGCAATGTAACAACTGCCTCATGAACACAGAGAACCCTATCCTCCTACCTACTAACACATCCACTTGTGAGAGATGCACGTACATAACCAAGTAGAAGCCACCCACTCTCAAACCAAGACTAGGCTAGCCAGTCAAGTGGAGAAGGTAAACACACATTCCACATCACATAGAACATGTAGACCACCAGATCACATACTACCACACCTCTCATATAGTAACACAAAACACACACACACACTTTCATGGAGGTTCTCAATAAAAATCTGCCCAAACAGCAGAGACCTCTGAGGCAAAAATACAGGCAACCATCTCACCAAACACAACCTCTATAACACATAGCCCACACAAACAGTGTGCCACTCAACCTAAGCCCTACAGCAAAACAGTCTATCCAATACACTAATCATCGATGACTCTATAGTAAGGTAAACTGACGTCCTACTCACTAGGCTAAATAAGGAAAAGTTACAGTCAGGTGCCTGTCGGGTGCCAGGATCTGCCACATAATGCATGCAATTGGGTCTCTCCACAAGTACAAGTATGACTCAGTCATTGTCCATGTTGGTGTGAATGACCTAAGACATACCTCCCTGGACTACATGAAAAGAAATATGGAGGAACTCTTGGATCTTGTAGCCCAGGCAGGTATGACCCTTGCCCTGAGTAGCATACTACCGACACCTAGAATAATACCACAGTCCTTGTCTTTCAGCTTTTCCTGGTTAGGGGTCGACACAGCAGAACTCCAGTCCGCTAATGATTGGCAGTGAATTTTTACACCTGGCACCCAACCTTCAAAGAAGGCACACCCACACACCTACCTGCATGTCTTTTAAATTCACTCAACTGCGGGGAGGACATGCAGACTCCACACAGAAGGTGCTCTAGCTGAGAATCAAACCAGAAAACATCTTGCTGTGAGGCAACAATGCTAACTGCTGCACTACCATGGCCTCTAGGATGATACCACAGTACAAGCAGAAAATTATTGAATTCAAAGATTGGCTAAGTTTCTGGTGTCATTCAAAGGGGATCCAATATCTATCTGCCTGGGTGACATGATCGACAGACATCGGTGCTTTGCCAGAGATGGCCTGCATCTGTCACCCCTGGGATTCTGGATACTGCCAAAGTCTCTTGCTACCCCTATAGTGCCTTTTTTAGGCAATGCTCTGAAGACAAAATTACCACTATAACAACTGCAAACAAACACAACCTGAGGGTAATGCTTCTCAAAGCTAGAAGCCTAAATCTCAAAAAACACTCACTCGAGTCACTCCTAAAACTGGAGAACATCTGGAGAACATCGCCCTTTGTGCAGTAACAGAGACCTGGCTCAAGGCTCTAGAGAGCACCCCAGTGCTACCAGGCTACACAGCATATCACACCTTCCGACCCCCAAACCTTGACCAAAGCCGCAAAGGAGATGTGGACCAAGCTCCAAAGGAGGTGGCATATCCATCTTCATAAAAGACATGCACACCTCGAGACTGGTTGCCCAACATAATGATTCAGAGATACTTCAGGTACAACTAACACTGGATAAAATGGCAATCCAGGTTGTAGCCTGCTATAGATCCCCCACTATGTCCCAAGACTCCCACTCCACTTTCCTGAACACTCTGGAAAGCATTAGGGTTCAACCTAATACCCTTCATACCGAGAGACTTAAACTACCTTTCATTTAGCTGGGAAATTAGTCTTGCTCCAATTCATTTGCACAACGATTTCTGGAATTCATTAACTCCAACACCCTGGACCAACTCATTCTCACCCCCACCAGAGGCAGAAACATTCTTGATCTGGTCATCACAAACATGGGGGACCACTGCTCTACACCAGTGATCAAATCCTCCCTGGTCAGATCTGACCATACGTTAATCACAGTCAATATCCAAATCCCACCCATACCCCCATGAAGGAAACCACATCAAAAATGTTTCCAAAGCCAGTTTTGCACTTCTAATCGCAGAAGTGTCAAACTTCACGTCACCCACACAAAAAAGGGAAAGGATACATCATACACCAAGGTGCTGTATGAGCATTTATACAAGTGCATGGATCAGGCCATCCCTAACAGAATCGAGGTCATGTCCTCCAAAAAAGGAAGCCAATGTGGTGGTCCCCTGCCATTAACTCTACAACAGAAAAAAAAAAACTGTTGCAAAAAAGGGCTAAGGTCCAAGACTGGAAAAATTCCTTTGTAAGTCTCAGCAAAAAACTAAGATCCCTTATTAAAGCCTCTAAAGCTAGTTATGAAAACAAAATTGCAACAGATGCTAAAGATAACCACAAGGCATTCTTTAGTTACATCAAGAACCTGCATAACAATATGCAGGGGTGCTCTGAGCTACTGCACAACAGAACCACTTATACCAAACCAACAGATATTGCCAACATCTTGGCAGACAGGTTTAGTGCAAACTTTACCCCCTCACCCCAAGAAAGGGCCCATCCCAATACCCGTGGAATGTCAGTCCCCTAATATCATGGCTGCTCAGGTAGAAGCCGCACTATCCAAACCCAAAAATCCAGCCTCCATGGGACCTGATAATATACCTGGCTGCATGCTACATGAATTACAAAGGGAACTGGCACCTCACCTGAGTGCCCTGTTCAACCACAGCCTCACTTAAGGCTTTGTCCCCACTGAATGGCGCACTGCTACAGTCATTCCTCTCCACAAAGGGGGAGCGAGTACTGACCCAGGAAACTATTGCCCCATCAGCCTGACAAACCTGATCTGTAAGGCCATGGAGCGCATCATTATGGACCTCATAAATAACAATATAGGTAACCTTCAAACTCTGGATCCCTCACAGTTTCAGTTTGTGAAGGGCAGATTGTGTCTGCTCAACCTGATAGATTTCTTCAAATATGTCACCAGAGTGGTCTATGAAGGCAAGGCAGTCCATACAGCCTACCTTGATCTGGCCAAAGCCTTCAACACTATCCCCCACTCAGGGATCATTGACAGCCTCATCAACCTAGGCATCAATCCCTACATCATAAGATGGATCGCCAACTGGCTCATGGACAGAACACACACAGTGAAAGTAGCGGACTCCAAATCTGACTACCAGACAATCACAAGTGGTGTCCCACAAGAATCGGTCCTAGGTCCTCTCCTGTTTGATATATACTTCTCTGAAGTTCAGGCCAAAACCAAAGGACTCTGGTTGACCAAGTTCGCAGATGACTGCAAACTAGGAGCCATTATTGACTCTCATGCTGATGTTGACATCCTACAAAAATGCCTCACAGACACCAACGACTGGTGCTGTAACCATGGCCTTAAGCTCAATGTCAAAAAGTGCATCGTCATCCCCTTCAGGAAAAACTCGGTGCCACGAACTAACACACCAATGGTAGCCCTCTCAACACCCAAGGTCTGATAAGAGATCTAGGGACACAAGTAGATAACAAACTCTCCGACAACCATGTGACCACTGTAGTTAGAAAGCCCTTCTATGTGGCACATCTCATTACAAAGCATTTCTCATCCATGAAGAAGGAGGTCATAATCCCTCTCTACTCATCCCTCACTAGACACCTGCAACAATTGGACAGGCCACAGAAATTCCTCACAAAGAGGATCCTAGGACTCAAACACTTGCCCTACACAGACAGACTCAACAAACTGCAAATATACTCCATCTCATATCACCTACTTAGAGGCAATCTCTGCTTGGCATACAAAGCCATGTCGGACCCAGTGTTACTAAACATGCTTCATCTGAAAAAGACTCAGTCCCACCACACCACACAGTCCAAGGAACTTAACTCCATCACCACAATAGACAGAACTTGCTGGAGGGACAGGTTCCTAACCCAGAGACTATCCATATTCTGGAATAAACTCCCCATTCATGTCAAGCAGAGCACCTCACTGGCCCTCTTCAAGAAATATCTTGATGAGTGGATGGGTAACAGGAAATTCATCCCAGGGATCATTTCAACAGCCTTGCTCGAGAGGGGTACAATGAACTAATGTCCAGCAACCAGACAACTGGGTATATTCTTGGGCTAGGTTTGTGTTGGCTCCAGGGCCATTAGTCTAGTATTCACCTATGAACCTATGAATTTCCTGAACAGTGCACAACCATGGGACAGCCTCTACACTACTGCCTACATGATTCAATATCCGTGCTACTATGTTCTCCCTCAGCAGCGCACCATGATTAATATGTATGGAGCTCTGCTGAGGGTGAACGGTGGCCACGTACATGGGTATATTCTGTGTAGGCTCTACACGGAACCTACATGGATTTTATTTAAACCCGGGGTTGCACTAGTTGAGTTTTTAACTGAAACTAGAACAGAAACTGCTGTTAAAAAGGGATAATTAGTAGAGCATAAAAATATTGCACAGTAACTATAGGAATCAGGCAGAAGAGGTCAGAAAAGATTGGGATGAGAGATTAGATATGCAATTCACTAAGAAACAATGTGAGGGTATATGTATGGCTCCCAAATATGCAAATATGTCCTGAAGATCTAAAATGTTTACTTCAAAGTGTTTGCATAGATACTTTCATACCGCAAGTAGACTCCAAATAATTTTTCCTCAGGTAGTTAGCAAATGTTGGAGGTGTCATCAAGAAGAAACAGGTAACTGGGAGCATATGTTTTGGGAGTATAATGAGTTGGCAAACTTTAGCAATTCCCAGAAGAGTACTCTATTTGGAATATTAGGTAAGCAAATGCGTGTACTTAAGGAAATGATCTTTTTAAGATGGGATGCAGGAACTGAATTCCCTATACACAGAAAGGCCTTCTTAAGTTTAATTCTGGTGGCTGGCAAAAAGCAATTACTAGAAAATGTAAATCAAAATCTAAACCAAATATACTTGAAGTAGCAGTGGTGGCTGGTGACTTCAAATCAAAGGGGGGGGGGTGCAGGAGACAGCTGAATGGGTGGGGTTAATGGGATAGGGTGTGGCCAACTAGAAAGGGGAGGAGCTATGCTCAAAACCACAAAAACTAACTTTAATTAAATAAGCTGCCCTGGGTGCCAAACCGTCTTTAAGAGAGTCCAATCAAGACGAAATGAAGTGTAGAAGAATTAAAATATTTCAATGTGTTGGCTGCATGACAACTTACTTAATATCTAGATGGAAACAAAAGGTTGTGAGGCATGAAAAAATAAATTACTTTTTAAATACATTACTGGAATGCCAGTCAAAATCAAGTATAAGAAAAACAAGCAGCACTCAACTCAAACCACTTCTCCTTGCACTGCAGTTCTAATTATAACTTATATTCAGCTTTATTAAAGTACAAAGTAACACGCTGAAAGTAGAAATCTCTATGATACCCCCACTTGTAAAAATGTTTCTTATCCAAAAAAGACCTGCTGCCTGACAACTATCTACTTGTTTCATGGGGAAAACATGATCAAAGTAAAAAATGAAAAGCAAACAAGAAACAAGCTCAAGATACATTGCTTAAAGGATTACTGTACAGGTTATGGACCACACATGATTGGCATTCTGTTTAGTTTATGGGTAAAGCCTACAGAGATGACTGGAAGTCTCCAACAAGTGTTATGAGCTTCTTAAAATAATCTAACCCTGTCCTTTATTACAAATACTGTCATATGCATTTCAATACCCAAGGCTTATACATTATCTAGTTAAGTATCCTCTGCATGGCAACAACAGAAAGGATTTCAATGTTGGCAATTCTTTAACAGTATGCTTATTAAAGCTTACTTGCATCTTACGATCTCAGATAAGCTTACCTGATGGTCATTAAAGCATTGCTACTTAAACACAGAGCAACAGGCACTTTGAGTAATAAGCATAAATCAACAGTACAAAAATATGACAAACCAGACCATTCTGCAAAATCAAGGACAAATGAAAAGCCACTGTAGTACTTGTGTCTACCTTGGATGGGGGGATATTCTGCACATTTACACTGCATAACTACTCCTTGCCTTGCTTGGACACATCCAGAGTCACTACATGGGGGAGTGGGGTGCAACAAGTATGTCACAATTTGAAATGTCTCTGGCTGACTGTGATGGCCCTGACACATTTGTCATACCTCTCAATCTTAGAGCAAGAAATCTGGACAAAGCCATACATAGAAGTGGGACAAAGGCCCAAAAATAAGGAGAATTTTTAAATATTGCTCTTATAAACTTAGAAAGATAATAGAATAGGTCTTGCATTAGTATGAATTTTCTGAAGGGTATGAAATCTTAAACTCAAATGTCTGTCATTATTTTCTAACTTCAGTCTTTAATGATTTGTCATTAATTTGCCAAAAAAAACACAATTTTATGAAAAATGGACCAAAAAATGTGATGCAGAAATATAAAATAGCCACACAATACAGCTGGGAACCTGTCAAAGAAGGGACACTTTAATATTAGTACTGCAAAGTTGAGCAGCTGACAAAATGAAAGAATCTACATGCATTTCTGAAATAAAAGTAATCTATAACTCTAATTATTACAGTTATTTCTTAATAGTAAACCCTCCATGTTTTCTTCCAAAATTGCTATTTTGCAGAGGGATTATTAGGGGGAAGAGCAACATTTTGAGCCAAAATCAGGGACAGTTGAGGTGTTTGGCTATGCCTAATTCTATAAAGCAATTTATTTGCATGTACCTCTCAACCTGTTAATGCAATAAATCTGGACAAGGCCAAATATATTGGGGGAACATATAAACAGTACTAAAAATTGCTCTTGTATAAACTGAGACAGTTGATAGAATAGCAGGTCTTACTTTAGCATGCATTTTTCTGAAGGATATGAAGTCTGAAACCAAGTGTGTCATTATTTAGTGACTTAATTCCTAAATGATTTGCCAAAAACCCACAAATTTTATGAGGAACAAACCAAAAATAAGAAGCAAAAATCTATTCATTCTTTAAAAATCTGGACAGTTGGGAGGTATAGTTCAGCTGGGGCTGTCTGAGTTTGCCATCCTTCCCCCTCACAAAATCATGGTCAAATGGAGCCTCCCCCCTGCAGCCATTCCAGTGATCCATTGCTTGGCTATTTCACTCCATTTACCATAAACACTAATGTGCATACTGCTTTACTTCTATGATGATTTGGACTTCATTTGAAAGTTTTATTTTGCATTTTACAGCACAAACACTAAGACATCTGCTAGACAAAGCAATGCAGTCTCACAATGAAAACGGACTTAGCATTAAAACTTCTCTGCTCTTGAAACTCACATTCATTGAAACAGCATTGAAACCCACATTCAAACAAAATGCATTTTGCCAGTGGAAGATAAAGATTAATTCTGGGCTGTTTTCCAATCATAGGCCCCTTGCATATGAAAGATACGTGTTCTCTTTGATACACCTTCCTGATTGTACTAAATTATATTCCTTGTACAATACAGTACAGTTGTTAGAGGGCGTTTTAAATTTATTAAACAATGAAACAAAACGCATGCACCAATAATTAAAAAACTGCCCAATTCAGAACATTTTTTCCAGTAAACAATGAAACAAAATGCATACACCCATAATGACAAAACTGCCCAGTTTAGAACATTTCCATCATAAAAGTCTACTCAAACTTCTGCAGTCCACCATTATCAGTGAATATGCACAATTCTACAGTCCACCATTGCCAGTAAATATGCACAATCTCTGAAGAAGTAAAAGTCATCTAAATAATTCCACATTAAAGAAATCTGTAACTAATGAAGAGGTTGCTGCTAGCAAACACCTTTATATTTCATGGTTTCATCGAAAAAAATAAAGTGCCTGTTGCCCCTGAGAAATAAATTGCCTATATTACATTAAAAAATGATAAGCTAGCAATATGAAATGGATGGCAAACTGATAACAGGCTCATAGTATCTTCACCAAGGAAGACATTCTCAGTACAGCAGCATCCACCCCTTGTGGGAGTAGAACCCACAGCCTTCTGCATCAAGAACAAGTACACAACCTGTTGTGCTATTAACAATGCAGAGTTAGCATAAGCAGCACTAAAATTTGCTTCCCCTGCAGCTCTCAGCTCCTTGTAAAATCTACTCAATACTCAACTGCATCTCAATCCATGGTGGTGCAGCAGTAGCATTGTTGCCTCACAGCAAGAGGTTCTCCTGTTCAATTCTCAGCTGGAGTGGAGTCTGCATGTCCTCCCCATGGTCAAGTGGTCTCCGAAAGACATGCATGAATGGGTGTGCCTTCGCTGAAGGTTGGGTGTCAGGCTGGCAACTCAGCACCTTAAAAATCTACTGCCAATCATTAGCAGACCAGAGCTCTGCTGTGGTGACCCCTACTTAGGAAAAGCCAAAAAGACCAACAACTTTGCAGCACAAGAAATCTGGAAAAAGCCAAAATTTATTGAGGGGGGATCAAAAGCCCAAAAACCAGGGACACATTAAACATTGCTTGTATAATCTTGGAAAGTTGCTAGAATAAAATGCTGTGTTACCACCATACATTTTGCTGCCGAGGTCCCTGTGCAAAGCAGTCAGAGCAACATACCACTACGCCAGATCAGCTGCTTTGTGAAAGAAAAATGCTGTGTTACCACCATACATTTTACTGCCAAGGTCCCTGTACAAAACAGTCAGAGCAACATACTACTATGCCAGATCAGCTGCTTTGTGAAAGAGAGGAAGATTGAAACTTAAATGGCTATCATTTAGTGAATTCAGTTCTCACCATAGCTGTCAACATCTTAGCACAAAACACATGGACAAACCCAGTAATGAGGGAATACAGCCCTCAAACATATTCAGTGAATTCAGTTCTTGCCATATCTGTCAACCTTAGCACAAAAAACCTGGACGAAGCCAATAATGGGGGAATGCAGTCCCAAAAATAGGAACAAATTTCAAGTATTCATCTTATAAACTTAGAAAATTGCTAGAATAAAAGGTTGTGTTACTATATATTTTCTGAAGAATATGAAGTCTGAAATTCAAATGCCTGTCAATTTTACTTCTGATGGAGCAAAAACAATTTTCTGCAGATGCCCAGGGAGAAATACTGCAGACACGTCTTTGTAAAATGGCAGGACACCAGAGCAAATCCACACAAACACAGGGAGGAGATGCAGACTCCACACAGAAGGCACCCCAGCCAAGAATCAAACCAAGAAACCTACAGCTATGAGCCCAAGGAGAAATACTGCAGACACATCTTTGTAAAATGGCAGAACAACAGAGCAAATCCACACAAACACAGGGAGGAGATGCAGACTCCACACAGAAGGCACCCCAGCCAAGAATCAAACCCCAAAACCTTCAGCTATGAGACAACAATGCTACCACTGCACCATCAAATATGAAAGGAATAATTCATTCAGAAACCTGAAGTCTAAAATTCAAATGCCTGTCAATTTTATTTAACATTTCTTAACCAGGACAGTCTGACTTGGAACAAAAAAACAATTTTCATCAGAGGCCCAGGAAGAAATAATGCAGACATGTCTTTGTAACATGGGAGGACACAAAAGCAAACCTACACAAACACAGGGAGAAGATACAAACCCCACACAGAAGGCACCCCAGCCAAGAATCAAACCTGAGAACCTGTAAGGCAACAATGCTACCACTGCACCATCAGATATCAAGCATTGCAACATTTAGAAACCACAGATATTATAAGGAATAGAACAGATCAAATATGAGGCAAAAATCTGTAAATTTCTTTACAAATGGTGGTGGGTAGGGAATTCAGACCCTTAACACCTGCATACAAGATACAGCATTCACGCCTGAGGTATTCCCTACCACACCACCATGAGTTTGCTCTAGCCACCAGTATATAGCAACTGGGCATTTCACACACACACACCTGAGCAGTACAATTCAAGTCCCAAACCCTCCATGAAGCAGCAATTAGCCTGGACTGCTGACTCAGGTAGTTTGAGTTCGCACAGATTCCTGAGCATCTGCAGGGCAGTCTGAGTGTGTTCTGGGACTCATGAAAAATAAAAAATTTTGTTTCACGGTTTGTTTTCTTTTTGTTTCTAGGTGGAAGGGCTGCAGTCCTGCAGTCCTATAGCATGAGCCCCTGTGAAATAGGGAATGTTGTTAACAGAGATTAAAGAACAGGAAGTAGTATCTTTAGAAAAGGGTAGGAGTAAATTATATGTAAAAAAGGGAAATTGTGAGGACAATACATGGAGAAGAATGTTTTTAAAGAAATGAAGTTTAAGCAAAGACAGGAACTGAATAATTTATGTAATGTTGCCTAGATTATAGGATATAGGACAATATTTGAGATGTATAATGTTTGTAAATGTAAAATTGTTACTATGGCTTGATTATGTCTAAAAATGTAAGTTTGCCTATGTCACAAGTGATAATTCAGTAAAGGTGTTTAAAAGAGGTAAATGAAGAAAGAGGCAGTAGATGGTAAGCTGGAATGTACAACAATGCTGAAATACTGACCATACAAACTGCAAGCACTTAATGGAAAAAAAATGTCACTAGACAAGTCAGGTTTACTAAGGTCATTTGATAGCACAAAATGTCTCGACTAGGTGACTAATCAGCAACAAAGTCACTCTTCAAAAGGTAGAAACCCTACAATGGAAATTACAACATTAAAATGCAATGAACCCTTAATCTACGAAAAACACAAACATCTAAGATTAAACAATAAACTATTTACTCATAATAAATAAGTTAGAACATTACCTTTATAAAACAAAATATGCAAACTGTGCACAACTTATACAAGAAGTTGAAAATACACATTTAGTTAGAAATATAATTTACAGAAAATACTAGGTATCAACTAACTTGTCATTAGCTGTTTTAACTAGACAAATAAAGTCACCTTTTGCTATCTAGCTTTCACAATAAGAATTAATTCTTAAAGTCCTTACCTGCATTTAATTAAAAGTTGTCCTAAGTGTATGCTGCAGTAAGCATATCTAATTATTAAACTGTACTAACTCTTTCAATTAAATGTCTATCTCTGCTAATGTAAGTCCCAAACAAGATTTCCCATGTCCTTTGCTTTGAGTCTGTGTTTTCAGAGATGCCTTCCTCTTCCCACAAATAAATGCCGCAAGGCAAAGGGTAAGATTAATCAAGCAAGAATACAAATATGTTTGATTTAGCTCAGTACCTCCAGCATTAATCTTGCAACAGTGGATGCATTTATGAAGCAAGGACTAGTTTCTTTTTAACGTTGTAATAGTTTTTCACAGCAGCAGATGCAATTTGTTTATTTATCCTTTTTTGACCAGTTTAGTTCCATTAGACTAGTGGGGAGATCCAAGGTACTATTTATACTAATAGTTGAAATTTGGCCAGGGCATTGTGGAACCTCTCTTACTCTTTTTGATAGCTGTAGTGAGATATTTTACATCCACATGAGCTTCCACTAACTCAAGCAGAAAGGACTATGGTTTAATGTCTCATGTTACAATGTACCAAAAAGGCAAGTACAATGAAACTTCTATCACTTACACTTTTTAAACAATTATTTATTGGTTTCTTTTTTATTTGACGCAGCTTTAATATAGCTTAGTTCACTTCTCATACATTTTCCTTTGATACAGCTTTAATGCAGCTTAGTTTTCTATTCATGCATTTTCTTGTGAAAAAACAGAGACATATTTAAATGTATCACTCTGGCCAAATTACAATATTACCATTCTTTCCAAGAAAAATACATGCAAATGGAGCTAAGTTGTGTTACATTTAAAAATAAATACATGTAAATAATTGTTTAAAAGATAAAAATAGGATAAATGCATTGAACTTCAGAAAATAGTAATATATATATATATATATATATATGAAAGAAAATGTATATAAAATAGTATATAATTACAATTGTTATTATTAATTAATTAATTTATTTAACATTTGTTTACCAGGAAAGTCTGACTGGGACAGAGCCCATTTTCAGCAGAGGCCCTTGGAGAAATACACCAGATGCATGTCATTAGAATGTGGGAGGAAACTGGAGCACTGGGAGAAACTTGCATACACACAAGGAGGGCATACAGACTCCACACGGAAGGCATCTCAGCCATGAATCAAACTGCTTGCTGTGAGGTGACAGTGCTAACTGCTGTACCACTGTGCCATCCAATATTACATTTTAAAAAGGAAGCTAGTCTTTTCTTCACAAATGTGCGCACCATTCCAATGTTAGACCTTACTGGAGATGCTGTCCAAGGTCAAATGTTATTTTCTTATTTGAACTCTGGCATGTTAAATCATACGTATTCCCTGTGACATGTAACTGTGGAAGAAGTAAAGCATTTTCCAAAATTTAAATCAATCCTAAGCCAAAATAAATCCTGCTGAGGATTTATATAATTAGAGGCAGACAGCTAATTAAGGGAGTTGCTACATTTCAGTTAACCTGCCTGCTAGCATAAACACTTGAGAAAGTGCCCACATTTTAATCATCAGTTCTGTAAGGATTCAAAGGACTCATTCTGATTCTGAATACCAGATAGTACAGACAAAGTTTATCTGTTTGATTAAAGAAGTTATTGACTACTTAGCTAATAACTATTATTTTATGAACGTCTGCCTGTTTGAGTTTTTATTTTCAATTCCTTGTGCAGATTTTCCACTGCTTGCATAGTTATTTATAAAAGAAAATGCTTTAATTTAAATTTTACAGGCAAAAAGTTTTATTATGCAGATTTAACCATTGTGGCTGATGGTTTACTTATTAACTTAAGGCCTTACTGCAGTTTACTGGGAACCTTTCAACTTTGTAGTGTCCAACCTTTATATGGTGAATGTTTGGCAGTAATTGCAACCACTTAACTACTTAAAGGATTTTTAAAGGTTAACAGTAAGGGGCATTCTTGTTTTGTTAGATTATTTATCCCTGGCAAACACTAACCTCAGAGAGGTGCTGAATAAGGGAACAAGGACCGTTGTTCTTTGCTCTATCTATGGAATGTTGTTTGGATTTGCAAAATCTCTAACTTGTGAGAAAAGTAAGCCAGAACTACTGTACCTCCCTCCTGATTTTAGATTATGGATTTGATAAACTACATTCAAACTGAAACATGAAGGCATTTTCACAGAAATGGTAGGGGGGATAAAATACAACCTACTTTTACAAAGTCACTAAGCTCAAATGTGTATATCATCTGCAGCTCCAGCAGGTTTTAGTGACTCAGTGGTAGTTAAGCTGCAATACTTTATGCACAATTTTAGGAAGAAGACTTTAGATGTGGTTAGCGATGCACTTTTTTCAACTATATGCACATTTGTTTCATTTATACCTATCTGAGCAAGCACATAATTGTTTGAATATTAATAGCTCTTTTTTCTATTATTTTGATTTATTTTTGTGAAGTAAAGTGTTTTAATTTATTGAACCAGAAAAAAAATGTGGCTGGTGTATTATTTATTAATTTTAAACTGTTTTCATTTATTCAAGTGCAACAGATTATAGCTGACGTATTTATTAGCCTTTCAGGAAAACATAACAATACTGGGGGATTGGTTCAATCTGCATTTTTTGAAAAAGAGTTGCCTGTCTATAAGCTACTATAACTTAATATGTTGATTGCATCATTAGAATGGTGTACAATAATTGAGATTTTGCTACTAGATTGGTCTAGCTATTGGCAGTGTGTATCAAGAAAGCAGAAAAGTGGTGCTGGTGCTCCAGAGGTATAATGTGAGATGTATGTGTGAGAAAAGTTGTTTCACTTCTTTTGCATAGGAACATGCTTAGCTCAGACCAATGTAGCTGAAATCCCGGGGCTCCAGCAATTATAATTCTCTTCTGTAACTGCATACCATAAAGTTTTTTGGGGTATGTCAGGTGTTGGACATAACTGAAGGTAGCAATGTATATTTGCCCTATACTGTTATGGTCATTTGCCAACCATGCAGTATTTCACAGACAGTTTTGCAGATCAGGAGAATGTAAACTCTGACTATTGCATAAAAATCAATGTTAGAAGCATAGCATGGGATGTAAGACCTGTATATCCTTTTCAATGCAAGGAGGAAAAATGGACAAAACAGCAGCTTAGGGAAGAGAGATTGGATAAGCAATTCACAAAGAGACAATGAGAGGATATATGTGTATCTCCCAAATGTGCAACAAAGTCCAGAAGATTTAGGATCTTTGTGTGGAAGTGTTTACATAGGTATTTTTACACCCCAAGTAGACTCATCAAAGAATTTTTCCTCAGGTGGATAGCAAGTGGTTGAGGTGTGACAGGCAAGAAAGAGGTGGGTGGGAACATATTTTTTGGGGAGTGCAATGAGCTGGCAGACTCCATAGATTCCCTGCAAACTGCTCTGGTGGAGATGCTGAGTAAGCCAGTTGGACTGACTGGGGAAATGATTTTTTTAGCTATGATACAGAATCAGAATTGGCTAGACATAGTAAAGCCTTGCTGAGTCTAATTATGGTGGCTGCCAAAAAAGCAATGAGTAGAAAATGGAAATCAAAGTCCAGGCCAACTTTACTAGAAGTAGTGAATGTAATAACAGAGATAAAACAACTGGAATTGGGATATTTAGAAAAGCTACACAGGAAAAAATGGGAATTGTGGGAATAATATATGCAGAGCAGGAACGAGGTTTAAGAGACAGTATTTGAATAAGCCATTTAATGCTTAACTGACAATAGCTGGATAGATTATAAGGGATGTATAATGTTTGCAACTACAGTTGTTTCAGTGGTGTCTGTGATGTATACTGTTTGCAATTAAAATGGTGCCATGTTGTTTATTCTTCATTTATATAAATGTAAGATTGCCTATGTCATATGTGCAAATGTAATAAAGATGTTTGTTGTCAAAAAAAAAAAAGCAGCAGCTTAGGGACAGCCTTTGTAAAAATTGTTAGCAATATAGAGGATAAGCAGGAAAATTCTTTACTAAGCTCATAAAATATTCAGCAAGTAAAGCATTGACTTTAGCCTCACTTCAAAATATACAGTAAGGAGAGTAGTCGTGATCACTCTTGACCCAAATGACCAATATATATATATATATATATATATATATATATATATATATATATATATATATATATATATATCCTCAAGTTTAATGACATGATTTCCATCTGTCATTGACCTTTCACATGGAGGTGCCCTGGTACCAAGTGATTTTAAGAATAACCTTGTATTTAAATATGGTATTCATTATGCAAAGTTCCTAGCTAAAATAAAAGTTCAATAGTAATTTACCATTCAGGTTTAAATTGTGTTAGCCTCTCACCCCAACAACAATCATCTAGCTATCTCCATCATTTCCCATGTAGGCATTGAAGTCTTGCAATTTAATTACATATTCACTAGGCAGCTTCCTAAGAAGCCTCACAACAATGTTCTCTAAAAAAGCTGAATACTCCAAACAATCAGTTTCAGTTTTGCATCTCTCTGTCACATAGCAATACTCTAATATACTTGCACAAACTCAAACACTGTCATACCCAGCCAGGAGAATGTAAACATCCTCCAACTTTCCCCTAGCCTGCCTTGAAAAGTGACTGTAGACTTGAAAAGAAACTTTCTCTTTTCAAGAAGTTTGATTTCAGAATCAGTGCAATTTATAGAGTTAAGAGCAGCTATATTAAGGTAATAATTCTCAACCTAAATTAGCACAAGTCCTGTCTCTTTTCCCAAAAGCAAAGTCATCCCATTTTCTAAGAACCAATTTTCACTAACAGGCTCTATTCTGTCTTAATTTGCCATAGTACTTCCTGCCATTCTGATACCATTGCACCTGATTTCCACTTGTCACTTAGTGGGTGTTGAGCCTTCAAACCAGCTCCAGACATCTTTTCAGATGAACCCTCAACAGGCTAGATGATAGCACTAAAGCTTCTAGACAAGATGGCTGCTTAAGTCCAAAGTTCTGTATAGGGATTACAGAAAATTGAATAAAAATTGCATTCACAGGGAGAAAAAAAAAACATCCTAGACAGAAAGATGATGAAAGGGGGAGACAATGGCTGCTTTTAAAGCTGCAAATAAAGAAAAATAATTGTGTATTTTGTTTAAAAAATTAATCACATTGGGTCAGGAAATAGGATATTTCAAGCAAACAATAGAACACTAATAAATAGAAGTGAAAGGGCTACAAGGAAAGGTGCAAGATCTGGAGGATGATTAGGCTGCAATTGAAGATGAGCTGCAGGAACAGATCCATGGAATACAAGAGCTAGGAGAATGTATGGATGCTCCATCTTTTTGTGTTGCCAAATATGCCAATGTCTTTGAAATGCAGTTATTATAAAACTTAAAACCACACTTGCATTTAATATTGTCTTTGTCAGAAATATTTGGTTCAGTAAACGATGTTGCTTTTGATCCGGCTTGGGAGACATAGCAGATGGCACTGAAACTGAACTGGATTATACACATTCTCTTTTCTCAAAAGAAGCTACACAAGATACTGTGAATATACTTACAAAAAATTTTGGAGGTAAATGGTAATCCACGGCTTACTGATGGTAGTGCTACTCCAAATGTGAATTCTGAGGGCTCTAATATTGCACCCCTTATAAAGTTGTTGGAATGTAAACTTCTCGAATATAATCATTTACAATGGCAGTGTCTTTCATATAATGCTTACTTGAATATGGCAGCACCTTAATTTGGATTTGGAGAGGCAATATATGAAATCAATGACTTGTTTTTTTAAGAAAATCAAGCCTGATTTGCTGGATGAAGGGAATCAAATTCATAGAGCAATTAGAATAAATTCTGCATTTCCTTTACATTGTAATAAATATGCTGCTTTGATAGTGTAGTGATTTTTGAGAAACATTTAATTGTACAAAAAGAAGGAAACTGAAAAGAAACCCGAGTGACTTTAATAAGGGAAGTATTTTCTTTTGGCTATGCAGACAACTCTAAAATTCACCAGAACACACTGTAGCTAATATTTCTGTACATCCAGGTGTTCCAACTTTACCAGATAATTTGGACCAATCACCAAGTGAGAATGTTCATGTATCTGAAGCTCCACCAACTATCATAGAGTTTTTTTTTTCAGAGCCTACTCATTTTGCACTATTTCATCAATGTAAACAAACCAGATCACAAAGTCTTGGCAGAGGAAGAAGGAGACCGTACGGGAGAAGGAGGGGACAGTGCAACATCAAATATCTACTCCAAGTAGGTAAAGGAACAGCAGATCACTTTAGACCTGGTACTGAATATTTATTCCTGGCAGTTGTCTGAAGATAAGCGCTCCATCCTGAATAAAGGGTTTTGTTTTCTTTTTGTTCCATATGTGGAATGTGATAATGTAGAAGTACTTACAGATCTTAAGACTGTCTGTTCAGATCTTAATTTTGAAGTATATTTTCCCTACTGAGAATGTACCAACACTTTTAAGGAAACTCAACACATCTTGCCGTAAGAATCAGCTAATTCTTGAAGCTTTTCAGCAAGCTTGTGAGAGGGGCATATATAATAGTTAACTACCATAATGGTACATTTTCACTTTGACAATCAAAGAATCTCAGGCATTACTTATTTCATTGATTAAAATTGAGCTACAACCACCTGATAAGGAAGGAGGGGTAGCTGTTATGTTTATGAAATTAAATAATGAGCAAATTACTTTTTTATTGAGTGATTTTAATACTTAAGAGTAAAAGCATGAATTACATGGAATAATTTCAAAAGTTAAAGCCATGTTTTATGATTCTTATATGAACGGTTAGCTAACTAGTGAATTAGTTGAATACTTTTTGTGACTAAACCACTGGTTTGATCAATATTTGGGATCCTGAAACTGTATAGGAATATTCCACAGTCACCAATGAGACCTATTGTTTTAATGAAAGAATGGCTTAGTGAACCATTATCAACATATATTGAAAATACACTACAAGACTTCTTAGATGAACTTGAAATAAATATAATAAAGAGTAGACATTTTTTGCAAAAGCTTTTTAGAATGTGTAACCATTTGAAATATTGGAACCCACCAAACATGGAGACTGAATGGATGAAAAGAATGGATCTATGTATACCAAGCTCAAGATGTCCATTTCTCAGAGTATTTCCTTTTTTCCAAGGTATGATCTCATAGTTAGTATAGATAAATGAGAGGAGTTTTCTTTTGAAATGTCAACATTCAAAATACCAGCAAGCTGAAATATGCTTTCCCCTTGCAAAAAAGTTTAAAAGGAAAGATCAGTTTTTGAGATTCACTCTTCTCCAGTATATCTGATCCTTTTTTTTTTTTTTTGCAGGGGGTGGGGCTTGTCTGCACTTGGCATTTTGAGTGTCAAAATTTCAATAGAAACCCTTTTGAATGGCATAGAGGAGTTAATTTCATGGTTTTATTTTAGTGACACTAGACATTAATTCTTTATTGACAGTGATTCCAAATCTGCATATGGATTGATAAGAATCTTTTGCAGAATATTGATTTTGCAAATTGTAATATTATCCTAAAATAACTAGTGCTGCAGTGGATACTAGAGTATAATGTATTTTTTAAGAACAAGTTCCATTCTCAAAGAGCAGATGTGGCTTTAGAAGCACCATGTGCTAATTATTTTTTAATTGTTATGTGAACCTAGTATTAGTGTAATGGCAACAGACATATTTTTTGTAAGGACACGAGTTTATACAATATATTTGTTGTTATTGCAGGTTTGTGGATGATATATTTTTGATTTCACATAATGATGTTGATTCCCTACAAGTATTTTTTGTTATATTGAAACTGCAGCAGTTTTTGCATTTTCAAATCCAATTCTCCATAATAAATATTTAGTTTTGTGATGTAATATTAAGCATATATGTGATATTGTGAGGAGGAGCATGATTTTTTAGTAATTGATGAAAAGATTAGTGGGATAGCCGGCACTGGAAAAAAAAAAACAACCCAAGCAAAAACCCAAGGATGTCTAAATGTAGAAGATTTTTGAGTTGCCCCTATATTTATGAGGGTGAATTTATAAGAGTCTTAGGGAATGGTAAGATAAAGTGTCCCTCTCAATGTAATTGCAGGACAGATAGGGCAGTATATATTGTAACTTGTATCAAATGCCCATTTTTCGATGTGAGTAAGACCAAGAGGGCACTGAAAGATAGAGTATATGAACACTTGAGGAAAATAAAGAGAAAAGATACTGGCAGTGGCTTATGGTGGCACACTGAAATGAATGAGGGGCATGAATTCCACTTCTTTATTATTTTTACAATGCACTTGGATAGTAGAGAGGGACTGTGGAAGGTTCAACTAGAAAGTAAGGATGCTGAACGGCAGATTAGGACTAATGCTACAGGCCCCAGTGGACTTAATAACTCTATTTCTTTGTCTTGTTTTCTTAAGTTAAGGGCACTAACACACTGACTGGTATTAGGGTCTTTTTATACAAGTCCATATGACAATAGGTTTAACAGCTTCAAACACTTTTTATTTTATTTTATTTTTGCTTCCCATTTGATTGATATGATTTGTTTTGTTTTATTTTATATTTAATATTCTGGGATATTTGTCCCGGTCCCCTTCAATAACACACATCACACCAAATGACATTTGATGACCTTTATTAGATTTCCATAACATAGCTTTGATCACCAACTTTATTAATTACAACTATTCATGATATAATTGATACTAAATATAGCATAACATCCTTGTAATGTTAATCAGGCCAGCGTACCTACTCACCCTGCCCCAGTAAGCAGCGTCCGTACCTCCACTCACTTTACTTATGAAGCAGTGTCCCATCTCACTTCATACACCATTCAATGTAATGTTAATCAGGGCAGCGTACCCACTCACCCTGCCCAACAAGCGGGGCCCATACCTCTGCTCACTTACTTTACTTATGAAGCAGCGTCCCAACTCACTTCATACACCATCCATTGAATTACCATCCACCAAATAAACACCATCCTTACCTCAGCTTGCTTATCTCTTCAGCAAGCTTCCTCCAACTACTCATTTTCTTTCTCCAGGTCCTTGAAATGAACATCGAGACATCAGAGGGGGAACAGAAGAGGGCAAGCATATCCCTCTTATCTGCCTCCCCCACTGATAAAATAACCCTGCACCCCACCAATGAAAAGAGGGAGGGTGGGTGGCTAGCAAGTTCACGCCAAAATGTGACTGCTTAACCCAACTACACTAGACTAAACCTCTTAAGCCCCTCCCCATCTTTATCTCACTTCATCCCAACCATCCCTGCCTCCACTTAACCATTTCACCTCCCCAACCCACTTAACTCCCCTTAATATTAACCTAACCCCCCCCCCCCGTGAAGATGTCCCGGGACAGCTTAGTTTGTTCCAAACTTCATTTATTATCAAAATTTTATGTAAAATAACTGTATGAGATCTTTTATTCAGATAGTCGTTTTTGTTTTAACTGTGCTGTTGCTTTAAATTTAGGGGATGCAATGTATTTCTTGGGCTTTTGTGGTTTTAAACTGTGGTGGAGCATAGTCATGTTACTCTGATGAAGTCTCATTAATAGAAGGGATGAAAGCGCTTAGTTTATGATTTTTGCATGTGGAATAAACTTTTTTTTTTTTTTTGCGGAAGTGCTCCAACAGTTTTTTTGTTGTTGTTGATCAAAGTTTTAAATAAACTGTGACAGTTGTTTACCCCTTGGTAACCCACGGCTTTGTTTTATTTGTTTATTTTCCATGGTTTTTGGTTACTAGTATTTATTTTTGCTGGGAGTTCAAGGCAATGTTGGCTCCTATATAGAAATACCTCACTAAAAGAATCACAGGCCTAAAGCAGATGCCCTACGCTGACCGCCTTAAAAAACTCCAGCTATACTCTGTCTCATATCGTCTACTCAGAGGCGATCTCTGGTTAACATACAAGGCCATGTCAAACCCAGAGCTGTTGGACATGCTACACTTAAAGAAATCCCAATCCCTCAGAGCCACACGCTCCAGGGATCTAAACCTTGTCATCACAATAAACAAAACATGCTGGAGGGATAGGTTCCTGACCAGAGACTCCCCAGACTCTGGAATAGATTGCCCATACATGTGAAGCAGAGTGCCTCTTTGGACCTCTTTAAAAGGAATCTTGACGATTGGATGGGAGAAAGGAAATTCACCCTGGTGATCACATCAGTCGCCCTGTTAGACAGAGTTCCAGGGAAGTAAATAGTGTGGGAAGAAATAGCCAGGGAATTGTTATGGCTAGGCTTGTATAGGCCCTAGAGCTGATAGCCTAGTACCAACCTATGAACCTATATAAATATATATATATATATATATATATATATATATATATATATGTATATAGATATACAGATATAATGTATATGTATATATGTATATATATGTATATATATATATATATATATATATATATATATATATATATATATATGCAAAACCAGGAAGAGGAGCAATGGGTGTACACAGGTGTCCTTGGTCGTTTGATCGTTTGATCATTTGGATAATGGGATTGGTGCACTAACACAATTACTGGAAGTAATGAACCAGAAACATGATTCCTTTGTACCAAGAAATCCTAATATGAGAGAATTTGTTTTCATGATTGCTAATGTAAGTCCGGATCAGCAGACTGCTTCTACAGGTCACATGCAGCAGGACAATCAACAGTCTAGCAGTAGTGGTCAATTTATTGGTGGTTCTGATGGGGCACAACATTACAGTAGACTGGTTGGATGGTTTAATAATTCTATTTTGTTTGGGCAGTCAGTCCAAGCAGTGACATATGTGGGTGTTACAGTGTTACAGCCACTGAAAACTTTTGAGAATAATTAACCTATTACCATAAATTTCAAGCTGAAAATTCATACTTCCATGAATGTATAAAACTGGGTGTACTACCCAAGAGACTTAGGACATGGACATATCCTTCAGGTTTATTGAAGGGGTCCAATTTACATTGTGAATTGCTAAAACTGCTTGACAAACATGGTTTTGAGCTAATGGAACTTCTTATGAGACACAATCAGTTTTGCTCAGTGCAAAATGGTACCTTATATACCGAGACAACAGGTATTGCCAATATACTGTCCAACAGATTCAGTGCCAAGTTTACCCCCACCAAGGGACCAGTCACAATACCAATAGATTGCCAGGCACCCAGTATTATTGCTGCACAGGTTAAAACAGCACTGTCCAAGACCAATAATACAGCTTCTATGGGACCTGACAATAACTTAAGCACCATGAAAAACTTCTCCAGATCTAACTTTGGGCTCCTAAAAACAGAGGTGGCTAACTTCATGGCACCCATGCAAATGGAGATTAGTTGCATGACCGTCAAATCATACACCAATGCACTGTATGAACACGTACACAAATGCACGGATCTCGTCATACCCAATAGAACCAAGATGCTTTCCTCAAAAAAAAGAAGCCAATCTGGTGGTCCCCTGCCATAAAAAACTCTACGACAGAAGGAAGAAACTGATGCAGAATAAGATGAAGATCCCAAGACTGGAAAAACTCTCTTATCAGCCTTAACAAAAGGTTGAGATCCCTCATCAAATCCTCTAAAGCTAGCTATGAAAACAGAATTGCAGCAGATAGTAAAGGCAACCACAAGGCCTTCTATAGTTATGTAAAGAATCTCCACGGCAATACCCAGATTTGCTCTGAGTTACTCCACAATGGTACCTCCTATACTGAGCCAACAGGTATTGCCAATATGCTGGCCGACAGATTCAGTGCCAATTTTACCCCTCCCCCCAAGGGACCAGTCACAATACCAGTAGATTGCAGGCACCCAGTATTACTGCTGCACAGGTTAAAACAGCACTGTCCAATGCCAAGAATACAGCTTTTATGGGACCTGACAATATCGCTGGCTGTATTTTACATGAACTACAGAGTGAACCGTCACCTTACCTGTGTGCTCTGTTCAATCACAGCCTCACCTCAGGCTTTGTCCCTACCAAGTAGCGCACTGCTACAGTTATCCCTCCCCACAAAGGAATGACTACAGAACAGACCCTGGGAACTATCGCCCCAAGAGCCTGACGAGTCTGATATGCAAAGCTATGGAATGTGTCATCATGGACCTAATAAACAAGGATATACGGAATCTCCAAATTCTGGATCCCACACAGTTTGGTTTTATGAAGGGTAGATCATACCTGCTCAACTTGGTCAACTTCTTTGAGTCAGTCACCAGAGCTGTGGATGAAGGCAAGTTCATTCATACAGCCTACCTTGATCTGGCCAAGGCCTTTGATACCATTCCCCACCCAGGAATCATAGAAAAACTCACTAAGCTAGACATCAACTGCTATATCACTAGGTAGGTTGCAAACTGGCTCACAGGTAGAACTCACAGTGTGAAAGTAGCTGACTCCAAGTCAGACTGACAACCATTCATGAGTGGAGTCCCACAGAGTTCAGTCCCAGGTCCTCTGCTGTTTGGTATCTATTTCTCTAAAGTCCAGGCCAACATGAAGGGCCTGTGGCTGACAAAGTCCGCAGATGATTGCAAGTTGGGAGCTATTATTAACTCCCCGAGTGATGTTGACATCATACAGAAAGGCCTCACTGAGACCAACGACTGGTGTCAGAACCATGGCCCGACTGGTGTCAGAACCATGGCCTTAAGCTCAATGCCAAAAAATGTGTCATCATCCCCTTTGGGAAAAACCCAATTCCCATGAATTACCACATCAATGATAGTCCACTAAACACAGAAGGTGTTATAAGAGATTTGGGTAGACAGGTTGACAACAACCTCTCTTTTGACCACCACATTGCCACTGTGGTCAGAAAGTCCTTATATGTGGCACATCTCATTACTAAGGGTTTCGCATCCAGGAAGAAAAAGGTCATTGTCTCCCTCTACTCTTCCCTCATTAGACTAATCATTGAGTACAATGCCCTATTTGGCATGTACCTCACTAAACACCTGCAACAACTGGAGAGGCCGCAACACTACCTCACAAAGAGGATCCTAGGCCATTTGTCCTATATGAATAAACTAAAAAAACTCCAAGTATCCTCTGTCTCATATCGCCTACTTTGAGGTAATCTCTGCTTGACTTATAAAGCCATGTCTGACCCAGCTCTGTTAGAAATGCTACATCTAAAGAAATCAAAATCCCTCCGCACCACATGCTCCAGAGACCTCAACCTTATTACCACAGTCAACAGAACATGCTGGAGGGACAGGTTCATAACCCAGAGACTGCCCATGCTATGGAATAGACTTCCCATACATGTCAAGCAGAACACCTCACTGGCCCTCTTTAAGAGAAATCTTGATGAGTGGATGGGAAATAGAAATAGAAAACATGGGTATGATAATTTGTCCAATTATGAATGCAATTTACTTAATGAAGTTAGTAATAACCATGCAATTAGATGTATGAAATTGGATAAGAGTGGGTGGATTGTGGTGATGGATGTAAGTAAGATGGAGCCCATTCTATCCACTGACCAGTATGACGAAAGTAGTAGGAATCAGCTGAATATCGAATATGTGAAAATTTGTGGGGTCCTTTACAATTTATTACTCAATGTTCTTCTTACTATAGAGGAATACAATTACATCAAGAATGAATTTTCAAGGATCCCATAATTTGTTGTAATTCCTAAAATGCACAAAGACTTAACCCCCCCCCCCCCCATGGCATATAGTTGATGCAAACCGCTCCAAAACGTATTGTACAGCTAGATTTATTGACAGTAAGTTAAAACATAGTCTGGACCATGAAGAGCATATTTACAAAGATTTCTGGGACTTTTTGTCTAAAGTTATCAGAAATACAGGAGGTATTTGATTCATACTGGTGACTATTGATATAAAGGGCTTGTTTTCTGTTATACTACATGATATTGGATTGGAGTGGTCTATGTTATACTTAACCAGATATACTAATTTTGAGGATAATGTGGTTAACTGTGTCACCAGTTTGATGAAGATTGTGTTGAATTCCAAATGTATATAGTTTGAAGGTATAATTTACAAGCAGTTACAAGATGTAGAAATTGGGACCTCCTGGGCCCCTATTTTTGAGACAATTGTATTGTCCTACTGGGAACACAATTATGTGTTCAATAGTTCTTTTCTAGGGTCTTGGAGCCTGTACAGGTGGAGCCTGGATGACATTATAATATGCTGGTGTGACTCAGAGGTCAGGATAGAGGAATTTTTTGCTTATATCAACAACACTACAAAGTTCCTAACATTTACTATGACTAAATCTTTTGAGAGTATTAATTATATTGATGTTCAATTGAAAATTTATTTTGTGAATGGTTGTTTTACATCGACCCTATACAGAAAATCCACCTATTCCAACTCTTTGTTACATTTTGAAAATTGGCACCCATTTCACCAGAAGAAAATTCTGGTGAAAGGGTGGTTAACACAAATGTGTCAGATGCACAGTCCTTTCTAGAAGAATGTACAGTTTTGAAGGATATGTTGTTGGACAGGGATTATTCCCTTGAATTTCTTGAAGGCATGCTTCAAGAAGTTTACCAAAAAAGGCATGATTCTGTTTATATTCCTCTGTTGGGGACTAATAATGAGGTGACAGTGTCAAGTGTATTTAATGACACCCAATTTAGTAAGGGTTGTATTTTAACCTATAACCAGGAGAGTAGCTTTGTTAAAGAAATACTATCAGTGATAAGGATAATCACAAGGCTTTCTTTAGTTATGTTAGGAACCTGGGTGGGAATTCCCAGATATGCTCAGAATTAGTCCAAAATGACAAAAAATACACCAAACCCATAGACATTGCCAACATCCTAGCTGACAGGTTCAGCGCAACCCCCCCCCCTCCCCACCAAAAGGGCAAATATCTATCCCAGCAGAGTGCTGCCCCCCTGACATCTCAGATGCTCAGGTAAGAGCTGCCCTCTCCAAAGCAAAAAACACAGCATCACTGGGACCAGACGGTGTCCCGGGCTGCGTCCTACATGAACTCCAAGAAGAGCTAAACCCAAACATAAAACTACTGTTCAATCTCAGCCTTACTACAGGATATGTACCCAAAGAGTGGCGTACAGCAACAGTGGTCCCTCTCCACAAAGGTGGTGCCTCAACGGATCCTGGAAACTATCGCCCCATAAGCCTGACTAGCTTAGTCTGCAAAGCTATGGAAAGGATCATCATGGACCTCCTAAATAAAGATATTGGGGACCTACAGACACTGGATCCTACCCAGTTTGGCTTTGTTAAGGGCAGAGCCTGCCTCTTAAACCTGGTTGATTTCTTTGAAACAGTCACTAAGGCCATTGACGAGGGGAAGGTGGTCCACACAGCCTACCTGGACCTCGCAAAAGCCTTCGATACAGCCTTGGGCATTATAGATAAGCTCACCAGCTTAAATATAAACACCTATGTCACTAGATGGGTTGCAAACTGGCTCAAGAACAGAACCCACATGGTTAGAATTGCTGGAGCCATGTCAGACTCCAAACCAGTTACAAGTGGCATCCCACAAGGCTCAGTCCTGGAACCTCTCTTGTTCGGTATATATTTCTCGGAGGTACAGGCCAACACAGAAGGACTGTGGCTGACCAAGTTTGCAGATGACTGCAAACTGGGCGCCATAATTGACACTCCAGCCGACACAAGCATCCTCCAAAAGGGCCTCATAGAAACAGACAACTGGTGCCAGAGCCATGGCCTCAAGCTAAATGCCAAAAAGTGTATAGTCATCCCCTTTGGCAAAAACAAAGTGCCCACAAATTACCACATAGGTGGTAATCCATTAAGTACAAAAGAGGTAATTAGGGACCTGGGGACCCAAGTTGATAGCAATCTCTCATTTGACAACCACGTGGCCAAAGTGGTTAGAAAAACATTTTATATAGCCCACCTAATCATGAAGGGATTCACATCTAGATCAGGGGAGGTCATCGTGCCTCTTTACTCATCCCTCATCAGGCCCATAATTGAGTACAATGCCCCTTTTGGGATGTACCTTACCAGACACCTGCAGCAACTGGAAGGACCCCAAAAGTACCTCACCAAGAGGATCAAAGGGCTCAAACAGATGCCATATGCTGCCCGGTTAAAGAAACTCCAGCTCTACTCAGTGGCATACCGCCTGCTCAGAGGCGATCTGTGCCTGATGTATAAAGCCATGTCCAACCCAGAATTAATGGACATGCTGCACCTCAGAAAATCCAAATCCCATAGAGCTACGTGCTCGAGAGACTTGAACCTCAGCACTGAAATAAATAGGACATACTGGAGGGACAGATTCATAACCCAGAGGCTCCCTTCACTCTGGAATAAAATCCCAGTCCAGGTTAGGCAGAGTCCCTCATTGACTCTCTTCAAGAGGAATCTTGATGAGTGGATGGGAGATCATTGGTTTACCCTGGGTATCACTTCTGTGTCACTGTTAGACAGAGGCACAGTATACTAACCTCGAAAAAGGGCATACAAAATTATTTTAAAATGGGTGGTGAAAGCCAAACACACTCTGGCTAGGCTTATAAATGCCCCTAGGGCAGATAGCCTAGTATGAACCTATGAACCTATGAACTGGAAAATCTTGGTAATGGGTGGTTTAGACATGAGTAAGATAGGACCTCATCCAATTGTTATGTTTAGGAGGGACGGTAATATTAAAAACTTCTTGGAATACTAAAAACATGCTGGACAGGCTACAGACAGGTTAATCTCAAACTTTGAAAATAGTTTGAAATTAAATTACCTGGCTTAGGCCATAAAGATTGTATCTTACAGTTCTCAATGCAGCCAAAGACAAAAAGTCTGTACTAGGAAGCTTCCTGCATTGTCTTTGAGGTGAACTAATTGCTACTCTGGAAGGGAATAAGGTTGAAATTGTTTTATGACTTCCAGGAGCTGCAGCAGATCTTAGCAAGGCTCTGTGTGTATTATTAACACGTATGTGCTAAATCTTGACAGCTTCTAGCCAAGGGGGAAAGCGTGGGAACCAGAAGTCAGATGACCAGATATATGTGATGTAATTCTATAATCCATCACTAAAAAGTATATTTTAATACCAGGGGAGACTAAAGTCTCATAGCACTCTGTTTTTGTAACCTGACAAAGAAGGATCTCTCACCTTGTTCATCTTGCCTTGCTCTAGTAAGTAACCAGGGAATATTAATTCTTTACATCAGTCAGGAAAATATAGTGAGATTAGTTAAGTATTGTTTTTCTATAACTGTGCGAACCTCTCCACCTGTATTATTTTTAATATTTCCTGCGACTGAAACGCTGGCATTTATTATAAATAGTTATTTAGCACTTCATTTTTTTATTATTTATTACTAAATATATTTAAACTTTTCATTGTGGCTGGTTCTTTAGCAAATATTTTAACCTTTGAGAATACTTTATTGGTGGCACTATGACCACTCCTGAAAGCCTGGCCATTTGGTCAACATTACCATTTGTATTAATAATAGATTCACTCAGTATAAGTGGGTACCCTTGCAAGAGTCTTAGAGTAGCTGGGTTTGGAGTGTCTGGTGGCAGTGTGACTACCTTATAGTCTGGGAAAAAGGGGGCAGAGCTAGTAAATCTGTGCCAGCCTTTATCGTGTGTGTGTGTGTGTGTGTGTGTGTGTGTGTGTGTGTGTGTGTGTGTGTGTGTGTGTGTGTGTGTGTGTGTGTGTGTGTCAGCTCCTTGGAATTGGGACATGAAGCACTGGTTCCTCGGAGAGAGTGCTGGAGGACGTGGCTTGCATCTGGAAATACTGGATGTATCCATTTTTATTCCAAGTGAACTTTCCTATCCAGTGTTAGTGGTAAGAATTCAGGATCCTTGATTACTGGCCCAGAAAAGGGACATCACAAGATGATTGCACACTTTTATTATCTCATACTTGCACTATGTGCATTGCAAAGAAAAACAAGCATGTGCTACACAGGAAAGCACACTACAGAACCAAAATGTTGTGGTATTAGTTGCAAGTGTAAACACTGAAGAGCAGACATACAGTAAACCACTTAACTGAGTTAACATCATTATGAAATTACAATCACACGTTGACAAAAGTAATGCAGACATACAAACATTGTGCAGCCTAAAGCAATAATTATTTCAGTTTCCCTTTTTTATTTTTCTGTTTGTGTGCTGCACTGCCAAGCTGAATTACGCAGCTGATGGTAAAGTATTAGTGTATGTGCAATTTTATCTTAAAAAGGTGAACTTAGAATAAATGTATTCACAGAGGAAGTGGATACAGCACCAAGTGTTACACACACTCACAGACACACACACACACACACACACACACACACACACACACACACACACACACACACACACACACACACACACACACACGCACACGCACATACACGCGCACACACATACACACACAAATTTCTCATGATAGGCTTCACAATATGGAGCAGGCACATTAATATAGCAATATGATAATGATGTGTTAAGTAAAGGTGTAGCCAGCCTTTACTGGCACAGTAGTCAGACAAAACATTCTGAAAAACGTTTTAATTTATCTGGATTCAAACCTTTAAAGCATTCTAAGAAAAATACTTTTATCTGAGTATTATGAAAGCACACCACTTAGGGGGGTCATACAATTAGTAGTAAACATTAGATAGCAGCATTCAGCAAACATGAATGCATGTATTCATCGTCATTACTATATTTACCACTGAAATCTGTACAATCAAGTCATATTGTTGAAAAGAACATTAAACAGACTAAACACAGGTCAGCACAGTAGCAAAAAGAGCAACAGAGAAATTGGGCTAAATGCAAAAATATCAGAAGCTATTACCCAAAGCTGTGTACTTCAATTTAGCCTTAGTTGTATTTGTTGCACACTGTGGTTCATGCAGAGGTGGAAGAATAATAACAGAAGGGATAAGGTACATTGTCAGAGTGAGATGGAGGCAAGGGCAAAATAGCTTATGGCAGAAGAAGGGTAATGGTGCCTCATAACAAAATGTAGCCAATCGGTGCACATAAACAGTGTGTTTACAACAGTCAGTAACAGTTAGCTAATAGCAAATTAGACTAAAATTGTTCTATACATGTGAGTATTAACTCATCACACCACAAACAAATTACTACTTCACAACATTTAAATAACACAATTGAAGCAAAGCGGCAACTTACTGAAGCAGAAGTGGTGAACAGAGAGAGAGAGAGAGAGATGCAGCAACAATATGTTTTGGCTGGCATGTAGGAACATTTGTATGGTGTGCTACTCATTTATTAAATCACCATTAATCTGTCATACTCTATACAATAAGGTGTTTTCTATAAGTACAAACAAAGTGCAATGAACATGAATACTTAAGCAGGAAAAGGTTGGCTTAATAATTCTTCATGTTGAGGCTGCAGTGTTTCTGCAAATGACGTTTTGATGCACTATTCAAATGGTATATTAAGGAATTGTTGTATGTGGAGAGAAATGCAGATGTTTACAATTAAATATATGGTACAAATATGAAATGTCACAAATTAATACCTTGACCTACAGCTGTAATTGAATCCATGACACTATGCAAATACATCAGGGTACAAAAGGGGTAATTATCTAAACACGCCACACAGTAACTCTTGCTTTATTGCATCCAGCAGCCTAAGAACTGTTACATTACCTGTATCGCAGTAATGCCTTTAGTCTGCCTTAACTCTGTATTACCATAGTGCAGTGGACTTAATAAGGTTTATGTGAAAGTAACTGGACCATTGCAGATTAAATTGAAATCTTTAGCTTTTTCAATAAGAAGTTAAACAGTGTTCATTGTCAGTCAGCATTGCTGTGCTACACCAAATTCTGCACAAATGCAGAGGAAATAAAGTGAAGGATTTTCTATGGGCCATTTCTGGGTATGTGTGTTGTGTGTAAATCTATTTTTAACCAGATTAAATGCTTGAAAATGGGGTGGATGGGACAGTGGTAAAATGGGGTTGTCAAGCAGCAGAAGGACACAGGGGAAAGAATACAGGAATTTGCAGGAGGGTCATGGGAGAGAACCATAGCTATCTGCTTCTCCCCAACATCAGTGTAAGAATGTACATACACTTTCATGATGTTGCAAAGTCACCACAGCAGTGATGAATGATGAATGACAATAAAATAATGTTGTAAGGTCAATTGAACCAAACCAAGAGTCTCCAGATGACACATAGGTGAAGTGGAGAGATGTGTATGGGGCAATTTTTTTTTTTTTGTTTTTTTTGGATATGTGCCCTTTTTTATTGTTTTATTTTTGGGAGAGAGATGAATGCTGGAAAAGGTGCTTAGAAATGAGAGGGTCATGTAGGTAGGATAGTTAAGGAATCAAGTGCAGACATAGAAGACATACAAGACAGACAGGGATAGGTACAAGACATCAGTGGTGCACCCCATATCCAGCTTTAAAATAGTAAGACTTTAGTCATCTCCCTCAGAACTCTCATCACTATCTCCAGCAGCAGTTTCCTGACTCAGTGCTGAATGTGCCATTGTCTTTGCAATCTGACACAGGACATTTTCAATCTTACCAATATGTTCACCAGAGTTCTTCTCTGCTATATACTCCACCACCCCTGTCAGCTTCTACAGGGTGACAAAATCGCCACTCCTGCTATTACTGCTCCAGAGGGTTCCACTGTACCAGCAGCCAGGTCAGAGCTACTTTATATAGTTGAAGTAGGTAGGGCAGGGGTTGTAGAGGCAGCACTGAAAGGTTGTAAACCTGAAGTGTCGAGTGTCTTTTCTGCCGTCTGTGGGGGTGTGGTGGGCCAAACTGCAGTAGTTGGTCTACTTCTCTGTGCTGTGAATCATTTATTTTTCAGCAGCAAGGTAAGCAAACAGCAGATAATTCATAAATTATAACCCCCCAAAGTAAAAATAAAAAAGAGAGAGAAACGATAGGAGACACAAAAAATAGATAATTAGATATCGGCATGTCATGGTTATGTATTTTATCAATAAACATTGTTTGACAATACATAAACAATGATAATCTATCTATACAACTACTGGATCCAAAATGGATCCAGTAGTTGTATAGAAGAATTAACGGTGCGGAGGTTGTTGTCGGTGTTGTGTTTAACTATGATAATTTACTTTGCCACAATCACATATGACAGAAAGGTATTCCTGTGTTATAAAATCAGCAAATCTCACTGATATGATATAACAATAGCAGCCTTTTTTTCTCTATGACAGATAGGAAATATGCTTACAAATGTAATAATTGCATCATCAGCAACCCCTTTTTTCCCATTTTCTATATGGGGTCAGGGTGTTGTTTCATTTGTCACCTTCTCTCACTATTCGATGCCACTCTCCTACCATCTGACACTCCTGCCTGACTGTTGCAACTCTTCTTTCACAAAATACATCCACCTTGTTTGCTGGATGCTCTCATTTCCTCTTGCCTTTTTCCTGTGTGCCTCAAATGTTCTTCACTAGATTGTCTACTGCTTTCCTGCACATAGGGTGCCCAAGCCACTGTAACCTATTCTCTTTGACCTTTTCTGCAAATGAAGCTACTTTGGCTTTTGCTCCTATGTCCTAATTTCTTTGTCTGTCTCACAGTATGCATCCTACCACCCCTTCTCAGGCACTTAATCTCCATCACTTCTAGCTTCTTCAGCTGCTCTTTCTTACCTGCCAGGGTTTCTGTACCACACAGTCACACTGGTCACACTACTGTTTTGTACACCTTACTTTTCAGCTTCTTTGATATTCTTCTATCATGCACTACCCCTAACACTCTTTGCCAGTTGGCTGTAGCCCCACTGATTCTAGATTTAACCTCTTCACTTAAACTTCCCTTCTCCTCAACCACCCCATCTAGACACATGAAGCTGATAACCTGTTGCACTATTTTCCCCTTCTATCTCAATTTTCAACTTTTTTTCTGATTTCCTCCATTTGCTGCCATTACAACTGTCTTATCTATACTCAGTTTCATCCCATATGCCTTCAGTGATGCATTCCACTCCCCTGCTCTTTGTTGAGGTTCTTGTGCAAAATTTGTCTGTAATTCTACACCGGTTGCATACAGCAACTTTTTTGATCTGTTCTCTCTGACCTGTTTGCTAATGTAGTCCATCACCAGTATGAGCAGTAGTGGGCTCAGGGCTGATCCCTGATGTACAGCCACTCCCACTGGGTACTCCTCTGTGAGACTTAACATTATTTGTACTTGAGTCATTGCAGCCTTACACATAGCCTTGCATTAATTCTATCACTGTTTCTGGGACTTCAAACCACCATAGGACTGCCCAAATTAGTTTTCTTAGGACCTTGTCATATGCTTTCTCCAAGTGTAGGAATGGCCAGTTGGACCTGATCTGAATCAGAACTGCTAATTTCCCATCTTAGTTTCTACTTCTCTGCGTATTTCTTTATCAGTCACCATCTCCAGAACTTTCATGCAGTGTGACACAAGTTTGATACCTCTATACAGCCCTCAGATGGGAATGTCCCTTTTGATCTTGAACACTGGCAAAAGTATACTTATTCTCCAGTCATATGGGATATGTAAGAATTGCAATTACCATAATTTGATTCTTCCTGACATATTATTGTTTTTAATATATTATAAATACTTATCCAGTAATAAAACGTAATCACTGCTTCTGGCTATTGAACCTAAATACAGTTAAGCTGCTGTTCTTATTACCTAATGCAAGCAGCATGAGTTATTGAAGAAGGTATGCATGCTTTAGATGAAAGTTGAGGTATGTCTGCACAAGATGCTAGTGAATGAGGGAATGAAATGAAATTTTTGGCTTGAACTTTGACTGTGTTATACTTACCCTGTGCCTCTCTCAGGTAAGTAAATCTCTTTAGGTACACCTCACAGTTTTTAGCTACGTCATATGCAGCTGTACAGTACAAAAAGAAAAATACGGATGAAAGCATAATGAATACCTGAGCTGACTGCCTAGATCATTAACGCCATAGCATAGACAGGTTATGTGTCAGTATACGTGCGGTATAAGGGTATTCACAGTTCTAAATTCAGACTCCTATCAGCTTAGGAGGTAGTGCTTGTGCTTCATAAGGTCACTATATTGGTGACAATATTTTTTCGCTGTGCGTGAAATGCCTGTTGTATTGTAGACAGCCTTGGCTAAGCTATTCCAAGCCTCAGCCTTATACTTAATCCAGATATAATCCCCATGCAACAGCTTACTGTAGTGCTTCACGATGAGTGCCACGTATATCCTAGACTCCTCAATACCTTACATTTGTGCTTAAAATTTAGCACCATTCTTTCCATTGCCAGCCAAGTCTGCATAAGTGAAGCTAGCAAAATGTATCTAAATTGGCCTCCAATTCAGATCTCAGAGGTAACTAGTTGTGCACAAAGACACACAGCCTTGCTAACTGCATTTGCACAAATAAAACCAGACTTACATCACATGACAGTAAAGGTGTGAAACATGGCATGGAGTTTTGCCATATGTGATGCTAAACATATTGACACAGGTAACAATGTTCAACAATGGAATGCTTAATGACATTGCTTTTAGTCATTGCAGTTTGGAAGGAGAAACAGGATGAATTATGACAAACTGTGATGGTGGAGCTTACACAATGTTAAAATATTGTTGTAGCAGCTGGGCATGCAACCTGTGGTATAAAGCATGCAAAAATTGAAACTCAGATTATGAATTGATATTGCCATAGGAGAACTGTTAATTTGGGAGTGAAAGAAGATATAGTTCAGAGATGTCTGTATGTGTGTGATTTTAATTAGTCTTGAGAATGCACAACTATGCAACAGTCATAATTTCTGCTTGTAACTCTAATTCAGATGGATGCAGTTGAATGAGATAAATAATATATGTTGGGATATACTACGTACATACTTCACAAGACATACAGTAACTATTCTAAAAACATAGCTTTGTTGTGTGATACATCATGATGATTATAACAAAAGTAAAGTAAAGTACTGTGCCCAGAAAGATGTTTAGGATGCTGGACCTGACATCTGAGGTAATTCAATATATTCTAACTGGACCTTTGGAACCTTTCACTGACTATGTTTGCATGTTCAGTGAATGCTTTGAACATTAATGTTACAGGACCATATAGACATGAGTGACATATTTTCTATATACCAGATAAAGTAGATGCTGTGTGATGTCCACCCTCTATTAAAGTGTGCCTCATTTAGTAAGATATCATTGATACTTTTTTTTTTTAGTACAGCCTGTCTAAATATAATGCTCTAGTGCATTATCTGTGTTTGTCATGCTTCGTATATAAAAAAATAATATCTAGTCTGCTATGTATGTTGAAATACTGTTAGCACATGTGTATAAATGTATTGCTACCTTAGCCAAATATTGTTATTTACAAGCTGTACAATTATTGTCAATGTCTATTGTAAATAGGGTTGTGTTTTCTAGGCCTTCTCTAAAAATAGCCCCCAAACTAGCTGGCCAGCTGGCCTATGTACAGTCAGTTACTAATCAAAAATCTCAGGTTGATAGGGCTAAAATAAGGAGTTTAGTACCACACAACAGAACTGCAAATACAACTGCCCATCATACTGTACTACAGATAATTGTCACAACAAATAGTTCAATTACTTAGTTGGTGTGTATGTAATGTTTCTTAGCATAACAAAGAGAAAAAATAAACACTAAACTGCTGTAAAAATAAAAAAAGCTGTCCAGAATGTCACAACAAAGCCACAACAAATTCTTTGTGGCTTTGTCGTGGCATTCCAGACAGCTTTTTTATGTTTTTTTAACATGTTTTTCTAGTCATAGTTAATCTGGAGTATGATTTCTGTACTTTGTGTATTACTTTATAAATGACAAGAACCATGGCAGTATCAGAGCTATTATAATACTGAAAGTGGTCAGTAGGCAAATATTTTTCTTGACTTTCACTAACTTTTCCTCCTTTTAATGAGCTGGGAATTTCATGATTGGTTATATGATAAGCAAAAAAAGGCTTGTCAGCCTTTGAGTTTTAGGAATTCCTCTTTATATACAATTAAAGCACCTTTTTAAAGAATGACCTATTGTCTTTTTTGGTGATACTGCAGAACTGCATAAATGCACTTTGATCATCTACTGAATAACAGGAGCACAGGATCATAGAAGTTACAAGGCAACTGAGCCTCAAGACCAGTTTCACCTTGCCAGTACCAGCCCTTAGACCCAGCCTTTCATTTCAGTGAGGACAAGGCTTATCATAGCATGGTTAAACTTATGAACACTCATCTAGTTGTCCATCTCCTTTCTAAATTCTAATTGTGTGTCACACTGTATGTTCCTGAGAATGAGGCACTGCTTGACAAATTTACCCCTTCTCTTTCACCTGTTTATTTGCTGGAGCAGATTTAGATCTCTGCTCCTTGTGTTAGCTGGACTGCCTAATCTTTTGAGGTATAAGAGTTTTTACACTGCTGGATCCATTATAGACCTATAAGCAAAACACAGATCCCCCCCTAAGGAGTCTATAAGAAACTGAATAAGGGGATATAGTCTCCAGTCTAGCTTTGTAGCTCAGATCTTTTAGGGTCCTGATCTTTTTAGTTACAAACCTATTGTGTCTTTCCAATTGCTTGATATGATTAGTAAGGTACATCCGAAAAGGGGCATTGTACTCCGTGACAGGTTTGATCAAAGCAGAGTAAAAGGAGGCAAGGACTTATTTTGATCTGGAAAAAATACTTTTTGCTATAAACTGTGCAAGGTAAATGATTTCTTAACCACCATTGCAATGTGACGGTCAAATGCCAGGAAGTTGTCCAACCATGTGTCCAGGTCTCTCACAACCTTTTCATTTTGAAGTGTTGTGTTGCATTATAAGCTGTAGCTAAAGGGTACTTACAAATCTATGATGATGCACTTTTGAGCATTGAGATTAAATCCATTTTTAGTACACCATCTACTGAGAAGTGTAAGAAAAAAGGGAAGACGAAGAAGAAACAATAATATTATTAAAAATTAAGCATTTTGCCCTATTAATAATGAACTTCATGACTGTGGTATTACTCAGCAGTGTCCATCCTTAGAAATCAAGTCCATCTTATGGCTGTTCCACCTGGATGTGTTATTACCCAGTAAGATGCACCCTTTAATTGCATATTATTTGCAATGCCATAGATGGACACCAGATTGGTGTCATAAAATTATTTTAGTTTTCTAAGGTACAATGACAAATATGATTTCAGCTAACAGATATTCAGGCTGCAGTATGATTTTATTTAAAACTATTATTGCAAAGCACGACTGTCAGGAGATAATAGGTGTGTGTGCATGTGTGTGTGTATTTGTGTGTACACACACCATTGAATAATAACAATTTGTGTTAGTCTAACTATAAAAGCTATTAATCAATAATAAGAAAGCTGGCAGAAGATTTCTTCCAAATATATTCAGTTGTGGAGCATGTCTTAATGACTTTTCCAAAGCACTCTGCCATTTTTTGAACCTCGCCCATGTTCTTGACATATATAATGCAGTTAAGTATGGGATGGCATTGTGTATGATCTTTGCCATGATTAAAATTACCCCTTAACCCTAAAATTCAAACTACCCCTCTAAATACTGTTGATTGAGTTGATGAAGTGAGGCAGACTAATCTGCATGATCTTTCAGTTCTCGATTTAAGGCATGCTGCACCATTTATGGATAATGCGATTCCAAATGAACCTGCTTTTGTTATAGTCTGCAATGATCAGCCCTGATTCTGAGACGTCAGCATAGTATGTGATTAGCAGACACCACACTACCACCTGTATGTCAACAGTTGTATATAAGTATTACATGGAAAACACCATCATTCCATCACTGCTATGGCCTTGTTTACACAGGTGGCATGCCATGTGTCACTTAGTGTGCTTTATTGTTATTTATGTTAGACCATTGAGTCTGATTTTAAGAAGGTGACAACACTGGATATTAAACCACTGAACAGGCATGCTGATGGCTCAGATGATTCCAACATGTACCATCAGCATTGTGAAGTGCTCCCCCATTATGTCTTCAGTGGTATTGCATACATTGTGAAACTTCCCCTTATAATGCTTGCACTTCCACTGGCGATATACAGAGCAAAACAGATCAACACAGAAATGGACTATTGGTCACACCAAGCTACAGAATTACACTGCAGGTGTGCATTGACTTGTTACACTAACATAAACTGAGAATTTCAGATTAGCAAGGGAAATGTATTTTGGAATGGGGTGCAGACAACTGAAATTCCTCATTACACTACTCAAGGAATTAAAGTGATCTTGTTGTGGAATTTCCTATTTATTTATTATTTATTTATTTTATATTTGATAACCGGGTTGGTCTGACTGGGTAATCAGTTGCCTGTGTTTAGCAGAGACTCAGGGAGAAAATCTCTACGTACACGACAATCATAAAAATACAAAATACAAAAATACAACAGCTCCACATACATGATAAAAATACAAAAGTCAGAGATAAGTACAAATGAACAGAGCAAACAATAGTATATCATGGCATAGTATGATGAGAAGTTACAGAAGTGTGCAATATATTGAGTGTGCAGTGGTAAAGCAGAAAATATAATGTAATGTAATTTGAGTAAGAAGGTGCAGTAATACTATATACAATTATATACATTTATTTAAAAATACAGTTAACTATGGTAGTTTTTTTTTTTTTTTTTATGTGTTTGACCTTTGAGTAGTGCCAGAGGAAGTTTTATCTTAATGGTGGTATTAGGGCTAGCCTATGTTAGTGTAAACCAGTAATGCAAGCAAAATGTTGTTTGGAATTTGTGTCTTACTGATTCCTCCACTCAGATATATTTTATTTATTTATTTTATTTATTTTATTTTATTTTATTTTACATTTGTTGACTGGGATAGTCCGTCTGGATTACATGTCCATTTTCAGCGGAGGCCCGGGGAGAAAAGCTCCACAGTGACAGTAATTAATACATTAAGATAATACAAAGAAAAAAAAAGAAAAAAAAACATAATTTCTCTCATGCAACAGAAGAGATACAGTGAAGTGTAAATTATAATAAACGTATACAGTAAAGTGTAAAATATTATAAACATATACAATATTGAGTTTACAAAATATTAACACAGATTCCAGCATACTAAATTCTCCCACTAGGCACTTAACTTTAGTTAAGAGGAGAGGGGAGAAAGTAATAAAGAGGGGATGCATAAAGGAAAAGATCTATACAAGTTGAAGAAAGGATTAGTCAGGATTAGAGCACTGACAGAGCCAATTTGACTTTAGATGGTGATGTAACTTTTTTTTTAACAGATATAAAGAGGAAATACAGGAGAGGCTAGGAGGGAGGGAATTCCATATTTTACCAATGGCACTGGTAAAGAGTGACATACATTGTTGGCTTTGACTGTTTGAACTAGGAGTTTATTGGAGGAACGCAAACTACTGAGATTATTGTAGGGTTTGATTAAGTTTTTCAGAGCTGGAGTTTTGTCAGGTTGGTTCAGGATTTTAAATGCTTCGATAAGTTGGGTCTGTTTTAGAAGGTTAGGGTATTCAATCCAATCTAGGTTTCTTAGGTTAATACAGTGGTGTGTTCTGTAGGGTATTCCTGTAGCAAATCTAGCTATCTGATTATAGCAGCGCGCTAGTTTGTTTAGTTCTGATGTGTTGAGGTTAGTGAGCATAGGAGAGGCATACAGGAGGGTAGAGAGAAGTTGTGAGTGGGCCAAGGTCACTTTTGCTATTGGAGTTAGAAAGGATTTGATCCGGTATAGTGACCTGAGTTTTTTGTTAATGGTCTTAATGGTCTGATTGATATGAATATCAAATTTGAGTTTGTTATCTATGGAGACTCCTAATAGTTTGGTATAGGGGTCTGTGGAGATGATTGTCCCATTTTTGGAGTAGATAGAAAAGGATAGAGGTGTGGTCTTTTGCGTGGGATGGAAAAGTAGTAATTTTGTTTTGTTTGGATTCAGGATCAGTTTACGTCCTAAAAGCCAATTTTCTACTGATATAAAGCAAGATTGAGTTTTGGATAGTAGGTTAACAGGAGATGTATCAGCACAGACTAATGTCGAGTCATCTGCATATTGAATGCAGGTGGCTTCCGGGATGGCCTTATACAGGTAATTTGTGAAGATAGTAAAAAGAAGAGGCCCCAGTATTGATCCTTGGGGTACACCTATGGTATCTGGTAAGAGGTTAGAGAGCTTTGATTGCCAGAGGACAGCTTGTTTCCTATCAGAGAGATAGCCAAGAAACCAGTCCAGAGCTTGTTTATCTAGCTGAAGATTATCTAGTGTATGATAAAGTAGCTGGTGGTTCACCATATCAAAGGCCTTTGATAGGTCAAGAAACAGTGCTGAAGATATTTTTTTGTCATTTCTGTTGTGATTGATAGTGTCGGTAAAAGAGAGAAGAGTAGTGGTAGTACTATGGTGGGGTCTAAAACCATGTTGTGAGTTGGTTAGCAAATTGTTGTGGGTAAGATAGTGAAGTAGTTGTTTATGTATGCACTTCTCCATGATTTTGGCCAATGGTGACAGTATTGCTATGGGCCTATAGTTTGATAGTTCTATAGATAAGCCACCTTTGTGGAGAGGTATGACATGGGATATTTTCCATATTGATGGAATTTTAGATTCTGCTATGGTTCTATTGATAAGCATCGAGATAGGGTATGCAATGGCATCTGCTGCTATCTGTAGGTATTCAGCTGGGAGAAGATCTGCAGAGAGAGTAGTTGGTTTTAGTTTCCTTAGTAAGGATCTTATATATTCTGTAATGATTTTTGTTACCGACAGAAATAGAAAAACCAAAGGTGGAACATGTACGTTAAAGATAAAAAATACAAAATATATCAGCATATTTTTTTCTAGACAGTACCCTTATGTGGATTAAACTGTTACAAAATGGAAATGCTTGAAATTGACTGCTTATTTAATTGTACTGTTTTAAATGACTAAATTAAAATCAAACATCTGCACTGTTTGAAAAATAAAATACATCCTTTTGCTTTGGTACTTAAGCTGGAGAATTTGTTAAGTGTGGATTTTAAAATACCTGATTAAGACCTCCAACTCAGTTTTTATATGTAACCATTCTGTAGTCTCTTTTCCGTTGCTGCAAAGTCTTGCCAAAACATTCGGGTTCTGAAATGCATTATTCCATATGCTCAGTGAAAGACATGTAACAAATAATGAGCTCTCTGACTTTACACATCACATTTCTCATGTATTTATTATTCACCTGCTGAATTTTCTTCACTTTTTTGTTCATTCTCTGTCTCTCTCTCTCTCTCACACACACACACACACACACACACACACACACACATATGCACGCACACAGTAGGAATAAAGTTCTAAAATGCGTTATCTATATTCATTATATAGCATTGTTGTGGCTGGTACACTCTATATGTTATGCAGAAAATGTAATTTTCATGAGTAATGTGAGACACAGCCACCCATGAGAGCAGGGCAATTGCAGCTTTCATGCAAGTATGGAATCTAAATAATAAAGTGTGAATAGTGCTCAGTCAATCTTTTGTTTCTTAAAATTGAATGCAAGGGGTTATGCCATCATAGTCCAGAAAATGATATTAATCTTATCTACCTGACTAGAAAATGAATAATTTTTGCTTCAAGGATCTAGCATTCATAAATATATGACTTCATGCATATGAGTAATGATAATAATAATTAAAGTACTGAAGTGATACTCTTTTGAAGAAAACAGAGGAAATTAGGGCACAGTAACTGATTCTGCAAAGTCGGCTGCAGAATTTAGAATGGAAACATTTGCAAGAATGTAGAGAGAGATGCTGTGTGCAGTTATCTAAGGAATAAGCTCTTTATATAAGCCAGTTTTCCCTCAGAGAGTACAGAAGGACTTATTCCAATGGCTTTACTGGCCTTAGCACTTGGGCTTAATCAGAAACCTGTTAAAGAAGAACTTCCAGTGGCTTAGAATGCATGGTTAGTTTCAAAATGTAATATCTCCATAGAGTTGCAGATAACTTGGAATGTCTATACAAAATGTTATGTTACTCTTATGGAAAAGTATGGATTGTTCTGAGAAGGTAAGGGGCAACAGCTACCTAAATTGGAGGAGTTTAAGTATCTTGCTACTTAAAACTGAGGAGTTTAAGTATCTTGGCATCTTGGTCATAAGTGAAGATAGAGAGGACTCAGAGACTGACCAGTAGATGGGTGTAGAGGTAATAGTACTGTAGTTATTGTATTTGACTGGTGGTGAAGCAGGAGCTGAGTTTTTGGGTAATGTTCTCAATTGATTTGTCAGTCAGTCTGTACATACTCACCTGTGGGCATGACGTTTGCATAGTGGCTGAACAGACAGGCTTGCTGAGTGGTTAAAGAGCTGGACTGCTAATCCATTGCAGTCTGCATGCATGGGTTAAATTCCACTCTCATTTGTGTTTGCTGTCATTCTAGGATGTTGGGGTTGGTGTAACTGATAAGGTGCTTACTTGAAAACACAAAGAACAGGGTTTGAGTCTCCCTTTTTGGAAGTATGGGTACGTCTAAAATAGCCCCCTGCGATTGTTAGCCTAGTAATCACCTATAAAAGGATGAGATCATAGATACAATCAGTGGTAGTGAGACTTCTTTACAAGCCAGCTGAGGTTACTTTTTATGATACCAATTTGAGCTCAGCAATCCATGAAGATCTCAGAGTACAGTTGTTGTGCTGTGTTAAAGTGATTCAGCAGAAGCACCTTGGGCACCTTGTGAGAATGTCTACAGGTTACCTCCCACAGGAGGAACAATAAGCCTGGTCAACTAAGAAGATGCCCTAAGGCAGAACCAGAAAATCTCAGCTGGATTGTATCTATCTCAACATGTCTGTAAGTGCCTGCAGATGCCACAGGATGAGGTTTGTATATGGGTGTCTGTTTCACTCTACTCATCTTGCTAAAACCATGACTATCACCAGGATAAATGGTTTACATAATGATGATGATGATATCAAAGGAATCTGCAGTATTAGGATAACTTGGTCAGCTGGTCAGAGTTCAAGTCCACTGGAAATTTACATTTCACTTGAATTAGCAAATGATTAGGTAGACAGAGGGACAAAGGTTCAAGTGGTAACCAAGTTGTGCAGGAACTCTGATAAGAGCAAATAGGAGTCTGCATGTCCTCCCTCCATTCACCTGGGTTTCCTTCGGATACTCCGATTTCCTTCCACCTTCCAAAGACATGCATCTGGGGCATTTCTCCCTGGGCTTCTGCTGAAAATAGGATCTGACCTAGTTGGACTTTCCTGGTCAACAAATGTTAAATAAATAAACATTATGTCAAGTGGCAGCTAATTTAAGCTGTCAATTTAAGATCTGTACAGGAACTAAATTCACTAGTTTTGTCTTAATAACATAAATTGTAAGAGAACCACCATGGTTTGATGTGTATGCTGCATGCTCGCACAAAGCTATGTGCATTTTAAGTTCCTAACAATACAAAGTTGAGTTCAAATGACAGGGACAGCAGAAGACAAACACTTCTATAGAATACTTGTAACTATTGTACTATCACATCATTTTATCTAAAGTATTACAACAGTGTTGACTAATTAATGGAAATACATTATTGTTGATAAATCTATACTGACATTTCTCAAATGATGAGGCAAGCATCCCTGAAGAGGCCCAGGCCTGTTTCACGGGAGATATAAGCGACTCTGAAAATATTGCTTATTTTTAAACATGAACTACCTGTTATAAGTTCATAGGTGTTTACTAGGCTAATGACCTCTGGGGTGTTTATAAGCCTAGTCAAGTATCCTAATTATATCCCACAACTTTATGTGCCTAACATTATTTTTAAGGGGTATATGTAATGTGAACTTAAGGTAAATTGTGAAGGCTAATAATAAATGAGTGTCTATAACTGCAAATCAATACAAAAACAAAAACGCGTTATGTCAAATGTTGCTTATTTTCAGTATGTGTATATACATGTAGGAGGTTGTTAGTGTTAGTCTGCTTCAGTACAGGGCAGTCAGTAAAGTGCATTTTTTTTGGGGGGGGGGTTTTGTTTTTTTTTATTTTTTAATGGTTATAGGGAGATCCAAAATACTTTCTTGCAGCCTAGTACAAGATCAAGGACATTGCCAAAGGTCAGGATTCATTGATCCATCCATCCATCCATCCATCCGTCCATCCATCCATCCATCCGTCCATCCATCCATCCATCCATCCATCCATCCATCCATCCATCCATCCATCCATCCATCCTCAACCCTTTTTTCCATTTTGCACTTGGGGTCAGGGTGTCACTTTAACAGGATTCATTGATATACTGTGAATATCTCTGCCACAATTCAATGGAAGGTACACAAAAATGTCAAATCTTGACACACTGCACATACATGCAGTTAGCTGTGCTCAGATATGGAAATCAGAGCAATACAGCAAGCAGTAAACCAAACAGTGGAGTAAGGTATGAACTAAGTTCAAGAACAAAGTAATCTACATGCAATGGTCAGCTCAAAACACCTGAGATTAGGTGGAAGCAGTTAGCAAGAGTTTGGTGCAACTGGAACATGCTGTTGAGAAGCACTACAGAAAATTGCTTAAAGCACAATGTGAACTTCTGTTATCAGGTGTCTAGTCACCTAGAAACTTACTTGTTCAATGAAAGGGAAGGAAAGGGAGTATAAAATAGTAGAAAATAAGGAAATATGTCAAGTAGAAAAGGTATGGTCTATATTACGTTGTTAAAAGGGCTATTCATTGAATGCCCTTTCATTGACACGTAAACACCGAACTACCAAAACTTTGAACAGCCACATAAGTGAAATTTTTCCCATGGGAAAAAAAAATCACTTGGCCAACAACAAAGAAAATAAACTGTCAACCCTTATGAAGTGGGATGCTGATGCCCCCCACACCACCCCCTAACTAAATATACCAACTCCGAGATCACACTACAGTGATGGAAAGGGCAAATTTCTGATGACAAGCAAGTATTTTTTTTTCTCCTGGGGAAAAAAATCCACTTATGTGGCCGTTCAAAGTTTTGGTAGTTCGGTGTTTATGTGTTGATGAAACTTCATTCAATGAACAGCCCTTATGACAAAGTAAATGGAACCCAAAAAGGGAAGCATACAACAAAAGCAGATGAGAGAAGGTAGTGGGTAAAGACATATAGGGAGAGAATGGATGCTAGGAAGAGTGTTAGGGAAACAGGAATGAAAAAGGTGGGAAAGGGTAGGCACTGGGGAGAACACACACACATACACACACAAACACACACACACACACACACACACACACACACACACACACACACACACACACACACACACACACACACACACACACACACACACACACCAATACAAATAGTACTTTGGCAAGGGGCAGCACGGATTGGACAAAAATAAAGAGACAGTGGAAAAAGGTGATGTGGAGGAGTGAACAATGCACAAATGGTGAGTTTTACCATTATAGCATGGGTGTACACCTTGAAAGGGATGGCGGGGAGTATAAATAGCATGCACGCAGCCACCTGGTCTAGATATATGTCAGTGAGATCCAAAAGATAGTTGAAAGGGTTTTGGACAGCAGATAACAAGGGTCAAACCCTCTTCTGGTGATCCAGTGATAGGGCCAACTAGTCAAGTTCATCTGTTATGTGCTCCAGGAAGGGCATGGTAATGGCTACCCAGCATGCTATTTTGCTGTTGTACTCTAACTTTAGCATCTGCCACAGTGATGGCAGGTCTGCAAAAGATGACATAACCTAGCTTCCTTCCTGGGAGTAATGAAAACCCCAAACAAGGTGATCTGAACCCTCTCACCCAACATACGCACATTCACATGGAGAAGGGGTCCAAATGGAGAGATGAAGGGTCTGAATAGAGTGATAAGTCAGCAAGTAAAGGAGAGTAGAATTGCTGAAACTGAATTCATCCTCAAGTGTTGGTATCTTCACAAGATGCACCCTGTTTTTCACAAAACCTCACCAATATGACCCTGATATATAGACTGTATTTATATAGCATATATCATTGAAAGAAGTAGGTTAAAAATTATAAAAGACAGCTGGGTGCACAAGACCCAGGGTAAAAAAGTGCCCAATCCTGGTAGGCGTACTCATGGCAGGACTGGAAAAAATGACAATGTTGAATCCTCAAAATACAGAAACAATCTTACAGTGGGGCTAGGCCAGGCCCAGGAGTAAGATGGCCCCCATGTTGTAGAAGGAAGCAGCAGTCCACAAATATCACAAAAACTGATAGGCCAAAGAAGAGCCATAAAGACAATGCTGTTGAGGACAAGAAAGAAATTATGTATTGTTACTATTATGCAAAAAGCCCAGAATTTCCAGACACAAGATATACAAAAAGATTAATACAGAAATTAGAGAAAAGAAAAATACTTCCACACGAAAAACTGTCAGAAGCTTCAAATAAAAAACTGTGTTCGTTAATAGAACAGATTTATGAAAAACAGTATATAGACCAAGAAACTTTGATCTGTTTGGAAAAAGAAGCATCTGAGGAAGTACAAAAATATAAACAACAAAACCTAGAGAATTTTGAAAAGTATAAAAAAGAAATATGGACATGGGGAAGTGAGATTTGATATGGTGCAATATTTATGCAAAGGTGAAAGCCAAATTAATCAATATAAAGAAGGCAGCCCCAAAGATATTCGAAAAGAAATACAGGCAAAGACATCCAGATATGGAAAATTTCACAATAAAAAAAATATCACAAACAGGGAATGTAGAAAAGAAGATTATTTATTTATTTATTTTACATTTGTTTACCGGGAAAGTCAAACTGGACACAAGTCCATTTTTAGAGGAGGCCCGGGGAGAAAAGCTCGACATTACAGTGCACTACATGAGAGTAAAAAGAAGTAGAACATACATACATATGGCATATATACACATCAGGACAACATGCTGGTGATTAACAAACACACATATAGCATATATACACACAACAGGACATCATGCTAGTGATTAATATTTCTTACAGTACACAATCAGAGGTACATTTTTTTTTTTCTTTTGCAGTTATAAGTTTTGTAAGGTAAATGTATACTGGTTTGGAAGCTTTCAGGGGAGAAATTGTTTATACATAGCTGTACCCTGGCAAATTCTCTTGATACAGATTAGCCTGGTGAGTTGCATGAGCATAACCAGTTGCTTAGATAGTGGGTTTTCAGGAGTTTTTTGAATTGACTAAAGGAGGTGGGAGAAGTTATTTGGCTTGATAGAGTGTTCCAGGTTTTGGCAATGGTGTTGGCAAAGAGGGACTTACCAGATTCGTTTTTATGTTTGATGACAGTTATGTGGTTCTGGTTACTAGATCTTAAGGCTCTAGAGGGAATGTGGGGCTGAATTAGGTGCTCAAGTGCTGGAGTTATCTCAGGAAGGTAGTAGAGTTTGTGCGTTATAGAGAGTTGACTGAGTAGAAGTATATGAGGCAACTCAAGCCAGTTGAGTTGCTTAAGGGATAGACAGTGATGGGACCTATATGAGGCTTCAGTAGCAAACATTGCAATCTTGTTGTAGCAAGATTCCATTTTATTTAGATCAGTTTCGCGTACATTGGTCAAGATGGGAGAGGCATAGAGGAGGGTGGATAGAAGATGAGTCCTTGCGATGGTTACTTTGGTGCGTTTTGTCAAACTGTTTGTTCCTGTAGAGGAGACCAAGTTTTTTATTAACTTTCTTAATGGTTTGTGCTATGTGGATGTCAAACCTCAGGTTATTGTCTATTTCTATGCCTAGCAGTTTAGTGTGTGTGGTTGAGCTGATTTGAATGTTTTCTTTGGAGCTAATGGTGAAATTATTATTTAGGGGAAGTGCTCTGCCAGGGCTGAAAATAATTTGTTTTTTTTAGGGATTAAGAAGAAGTTTGATGTTAGTGAACCAGGTTTTGACTAGGGTGAAGTTATTTTTGGTAAGGGTTTGCAGTTCACTAAGAGTCGGGGCAGCACATATGAGGGTAGTGTCATCTGCATATTGTACTACTGGGGCAGTGGGAGAAGATGCAGAGATCTGATTTGTAAATAGAGAGAACAGCAATGGGCCAAGGTTGGATCCTTGAGGGACTCCTATGGTTACTGGTAACAGGGGGGACAATTGGTTCTACCATAGAGACTGCTTGCTGACGGGCAGGTAAGTAGCTGTTGAATGATGATATTGAGGAGGGACTTGTATTTAGGGTGGATAGGGTATCAAGAAGCAGACTGTGGTTTACCATGTCAAAGGCTTTTGATAGATCTAAGAATATGGAAGAAACAAATAGACCCTTGTTTCTGTGGTGGTTGACTATATTGGTGAATGATAGTAGTGCTGTTGTGGTGCTATGGGAGGGTCTAAAGCCATGCTGGAATATGGAGAGTAGGTTGTTATTCTGAAGGTACTGTATTAATTGAGTATGAATAATTCTTTCTAATATTTTGGATAAAGGTGATAGGATTGCTATTGGGTGATAGTTGGTGAGCTCTAAAGAGTTGCCTCCTTTGTGCAATGGAATTATATATGATGTTTTCCATGAGGTGGGGACTTTGCATTCTGAGAGAGATCTGTTTATGAGAATAGAAACAGGAGAGGCTATAGCTTCAGCTGAGATCCAAAGGAAGTCTTCTGGCAGCTTATTAGCTGCTAGAGTGGTTGGTTTAAGTTTACCAAGGAGTTTAGATATTGATTTGATGGATACAGAGTGGAGGTGAAAATTGGGGCTATTGTTTTGTATATTGGGGTGGGTTGGGTAGTTATTGGTCTGGGGCTGCTAGTACTATTTTGAGCATTGGCAAGGGTTTGGACTGTTTCGGTAAAGAATTTGTTAAACTGAGTAGGAATGTTTTCTTGGTTATTTGGAAGCACAGGGGTTGGAGTCGTGGACTTTCCTGGATGCAGATTAGTAAAGTAGAAGTTAAAAAAATAGAAGTTGAAGCCTGCGAAGTAAAGGATTTGGTGTAGAAAGTCTAGCACAGGTTACATCACAGCATGATGGAATGATTCCCCAAAGTAAGGCAAAGCAGGAAGATCAGGAGACATCTGAAGAAGAAATATGGACATGGGAAAGAAAAAAGAGATTTAATATGGTGTAATATCTACGCAAAGGAGAAAGCAAAACTAATCAATACAAAAGGAGCAGCACCAAAGATATTTGAAGAGAAATACAGACAAAGGAATCCAGACATGGAAAGCTTTACAATACAAAAATAAGAAGACAAAGAGGGAAAGTAGAAAAGGAGATTAGTAATGGAGAAGTTAAAGAGATAGAAACTGAGGTTATGGAGTACCTGCAAAGTGAAGGATTCAGTGTAGAAAATCTAATTCAGAAAGCACCACAACAGGACAGAGGAATGGACATCCAGATTAAGGGGAAACCAGTGAAACACAAAGCAATTAGTCAGATGCCATATGAAGGTATTTTGAAGCCTTTCACAGGAAACCAGTATAAATGTTCACTTGAAGCTGGACAGCAAGGGAAGGAACAGGAAACTGTGGGAATTCTGACACAGTCAGTGTTGAGGAGTGATAGGCTAGTGAGTTCCCGTATGACAGAGCAATGGATGACACAGGATGAAATTGAAGAAAATGTGCTACAGGAAGATGCTAGAGAACTTTCTATAGAATGCCTGCAGGAAATGGAAAACAAAAAATGTGCCCTCAGTTTGAAAAAAATATTTATTTATTATTTGATTACATTTGTTGACCAGGTTTGTCCAGCTGAGCCCTGGGAGAAAAGCTCCACAAATTAATATAAAATGTTGGTACTTACATATTATCGCAACCACATTTTCGCGGTTGTGTTAATACTTAGGTTGGCCTGAAAAGGAGTGTGGTGGGAATTAGTGTAAGATATAATTTAACATCTGTATTAACAGCAAGAAAGTTTGTTGGTCTTACATTCAGGAAGTTAAATAACTGTGAAAGTTACACATGCAACTGTTCAATTGGATCGGCTGCTGTTGTACTGTTCAAAGGATTACTTGAAGTCTGAATTGTTTTTACTTGGCTGAGTTGCTGTCCTTGGCTAAAACTGTTTCATGTGCAATGAGTTACATTATTGTATGTTACCATTTGAGCTGAATAGCTGCTATTTTATGAAAATATACTTGGATTTCCATATGCCTTTTGCCTCTCTTCTGCTTCCGTACCTCTACTAATTTTCCAGGTTCTGACCGAGCCCTATTGACAATTTAATTTCTATCCCTGTTCGTACTCACATTACTGCTACCCATGTCAGTGTAATGTAAAATGGACATTATATTTTTTAACATTAGGTTTGGCCTTCACACCACAGAAACATTTTTTTTTAATAATACTGGTAGGCATATCGGCAAGCACGCATTTCAAGGATCCCCCCAACTGTAAACCAGGTCAGAAATTCTACTGTATATTATAGTTCTTAGCACCTCCTTTTCCTTGACTGTACCTAAGTGTTATTTAAGATTTCAGTACTTCCATATTATCGCAACGGAAGTAACGCTATGTAACATTGCACTGGACAGAAATTTCGTCCTGATTTCAGTCTTGCATTTAAACGAGAGAAAATTTTTTCAAGCAGCAATATCTACCAGTTTACAAATGTGGCTGCGATAATACATAAGTACCAAAATTTTACATGAACATACAGTAGTAATTATAGACAAAGCAATAACATTTTCAAGTTGAAACAGTAAAAGCATAAAACTTACTTTCAGTGTTAGAGTTGACATTTAGTTTATGATTTGCTCAGGAAACAAAATGCGAAGTTTGAAAGTACAGTCAAGGTATCTACAGTTAGTAAGGATCATACAGGTAACATATCAGTAGAAATATTTTTAAGATTGGGTTACAGATAATCACCTGGATAAAATGAATAAGAGTGATAAGACATAAATGAAATAAGACCAATGAGGGCAGAAGTGTGATCTTCATAGGACAGGAAGACAGTTTATGGACAGTGAGTACAGTGGCATGACCAGCAACTATTTAGGTAGTGTTTGGTGGCTAATTTAAATTCTTTGAGTTGTTTAATTGTTCTAATTTGCAAAGGGAGTTTGTTCCATGAAATGGAAGAGAAGTAGCTGTAGAGGTCTTGACCAATTTTGCCCTTGGGTTTATAAGTCTGTAGTAGGTCTTGGTCTGAGCTTTGGAGAATCCTAGAAGGAGTGTAGAAGGAAATAGGTTCATAGATTCATAGTTTAGTACTAAGCTAACTGCCCTTGTGAGCCATTTTAAGCCTAGTCAGTTATCCCTTGTGAGACTCAAACTCTGCACCTTGTGTTTGTAAGGCAAACACCTTAGCCATTAAGCCACCCTCCCAACCCTAGAGGGATAAGAGGAGACAAGTGTGACACAAAGATGGTTGGTACAAGATAGAGTGGATATTCTGAAGCTGTGAGAGGAGAAGCTGGTGAGGTAATTCTAGCCAGTCTAAGTGTTTTAAAGAGGGACAGTGATGAGACCTATGAGATGAGATCTATAGATAGAGTGGATAATCTGAATCTGTTGGAGAGAAGTTGGTGGGGTAATTCTAGCCAGTCTATGTGTTTTAAAGAGAGACAATGATGAGATCTATAGCTTTTATTTACTGCAAATCTGGCGACTTTGTTATAGTTGTTTCTAGCTTAGTTTGGAGAGAGGTTTTGAGGTTGTTGAGGATCTGAGAGCTATATAGTAGACGTAGTAGGAGATACTGAGACAGAGAGACTTCGGCTTTGTTGGATAGGAGCTTTTTATTTCTCTATAAGAGGCTGTTTTTGATGAGTTTTCTTAATGCAGTTATTAACATGCAAATCAAATTTCAGCTGGTCATCTATCATGATCCTTAGATGTTTTAGAAATAAGCTAAGAGAAGAATTGTTTGATTTAATAGAAATAGATAGACATATTAAGATCAATGAAAGAAATAGACTGCAGAAGGTCAATAAAGCCCACAAAGTCAGAAGTTTGATAAAACAAATGAACACAGTAATTAGGACTGTCCAAAGAGATCCATGCAATATAACAGAATTAAACAGGATATATTACTGTGCAGCTAAATTAATAACTAATAAAGTTCTACCAGAAGAACACAGGGTAGTGAGGGAAAGGAAGGGGAGAAATCGAATACCATTATGGAAGTATCAAACAGAGAAAACTATAAAGCAATTAAGACAAGAAGTGTCACTGTTAGAAGAGTATAGAAGAAGGAACCGATCAACAAAAATACTTAGAAAGCTAGACATGATAAAAGCAATGTGCAGTATTAGAACAGATCATGATCTATCATGCACTATCACAAATAACAAACTAAAAATTTCAGCACAGGTGGAAAAATTTAGAAGATACGCAGATAAATATAAAGGAAAAGTACAAAATAAGCAATTTACTGATGACCCAAAAAAGTTTTATAGAGAATTGGGAAACAAGGTGAATGGAATTGAAAGACCACAAAAAAAAGAAGAAATAGAAACATTTTATACAGGTATTTATAAAGATCCTGTGGAACATAAACATTCTAAATGGATAGAAAGGCTCACCCAGACTCTGTTATACTTTTCTATGAGGGAACGGTTAATTTGCGTTTTATTTGTTGCATTTTGTATTACTTTATTGCCTTTTTCTATTTTGAATACTGTGATTTGTTTTCTTTACCTTGTGTTTTATTTGTATTCTGCTTTTAACTGCATATTAAAACTTGAAAAGAGACCACAGCTCTGTCTCTTGTGAGTCAGGCAGAAATCAGAACAGATCAATTAAGGACTCACACATAAGACAGAACAGGTCAGTTAATGTTAATCATCTGGGAACTGAGGGGGGTGGAGCTAGGAACTAAACCTTCTATTTAAGGGGTAAAATAAAACATTTCAGAGCTTTACTAGAAAGGCTCACCCAGACTCTGCTACACTTTGTTGTGAGGGAAAGGTTAGTTTGCTTTTTATTTATTGTATTTTGCATTACTTTATTGCCGTTTTCTATTTTGAATAATGTGAATTGTTTTCTTTACCTTGTGTTTTACTTGTGTTATGCATTTAACTGCATATCAAAACTTGAAAAGAGACCACAGCTCTGTCTCTTGTGAGTCAGGCAGAAAATTTTTCCTCATCCTCCCACCCAGTTAGTGTTGTGTTCTTAAACACCACTGTCTTTCTAGTTGCCTGCCCCTTATGTTAATTTCACCATATATCTCATTTCCTCTCTGCTTTTACTGGCTTATGTGAGTAAGCACAAAATTATCATTTTGCGAAATCAATTCCCTTCAACTATTTAAATTTATTGGCCATCCTACTGTATTACATAGCACCAGAATACAAAAGTGACCACTCCCTTTCAATCTATCTTGCTATTTTAAAAATAGTGACTCTCCACTAAAACAACTTTTTAGACAGGTAAAATTTAAGTTATCTTCTTTCACATCTAATTCCTTAGTGCACACTGCAGTGTTTAGGATAAACTATTGTTTTTCAACTTACCTTTAAGCATCCCTGTGACTAGCACTTGCTCTAAAACCTACTGGAAAGCACTAGGAAGCCTTAAACTGATACAAGCACTCATCTCTCCTTGTTAATAAGGAGAAATTAATCATAGGCACTAAACAGCCTATAATTGCAAAGTACCTTGCTAAGGTAAGGGAAAACAGCTGTTGTACTTTACAAGAAAAAGCACCAAACCAGGCATGTGCAAGGGTCAGCTTCTGGTGATTTTTCCTGTCCACCTGGTGAATCTGGGCAAACTGAGGCAATGCAGCAATTGCCTCATGTACACAGACAACCCTCTCCTTCTACCACCCAACACTGCAACCTGCAAGAGATGCACTTACATAGCCAAACTGAAAGCAAAGCTCTCTCCACCCAAGATTGTGCTAGACAGTCAAGAGAAGAAGGTTAACACCCGCACTACACCTCAAGCTACACAAAGCCCTTCTAAATCTACACCACCAACACCCTCACATAGCAACACTAAACCCTCATATGCAAAGACCCTTAAAAGTAACCTGCCCAAGCAACAAAGACCTCCAAAGCTGAATTGCAAACAAACACCAATCACACCAAAGTGTCACATAGCTCACAACACCAGTGTGCCACCCAACAGCCCCTAAGGCAAGATAATGTACCCAACACTTTAGTCATTGGTGACTCTATTGTCAGACACACTGATGTCCCACTCACGTCCCACTCACCAGGCTGAACAAGGAGAAAAGTATAGTCAGCTGCCTGTCAGGTGCCAGGTTCACCACATAATGCATGTACTCAAGTCACTCCACAACAAGTACAAATATGACTCTGTCATTGTCCATGTTGGAGTGAATGACTTGAGACTTACCTCCCTGGACTACATGAAAAGAGACATGGAAGAGCTCTTGGATCATGTGGCCCAGGCAGGTATGACCCTAGCCCAAGTAGCATCCTGCCTTTTCCCTGAATGATATCACAGTATAAGGTAAAATGATTGACTTCAGCAATTGGCTAAGCTTCTGGTGTCATTCAAAGGGGATCCAGTATCTGTCTGCCTGGGAAGACATGATGGACAGACCATTATGCTTTACCAGAGATGGTCTGCAGCTGTTGACCCTGGGATTCAGGTTACTGCCTACGGCTCTTGCCACCTGTATAGTGCCTTTTTTAGGCAAAGTTCAAAGGACAAAATCCACCGCCATAACAGGTACAAGCATGCAAAATTTGAAGGTAATGCTACTCAATGCTAGAAGTCTAAACATCAAAATGCACTCTGTCGGGGCACTCCTAAAAATGGAGAACATCCATATCTGTGCAGTAACTGATACCTGGTTCAAAGCTCCAAAGAGTACCCCTGCAATAATAGGCTACAACTCTTACCACACTTTTTGGCCACCAAAACAGGACCGAAACACTAAAGGTGGAGGAGTGTCCATATTCACCAAGGATATTCATACTGCCAGGCTAGTTGCCCAACACAATGCATCTGAAATTCTCCAGGTGCAACTAACACTAGGTAAGACTGCAGTCCAAATTGTAGCTTGCTACAGATCCCCCACCATGCCCCAAGATTCTCACTACACCTTTCTAAACATACTGGAAAATATTAAGATACAACCAAACACCCTAATAATGGTGTACCCTGCCATTAACTGGGAAAACTACTCATGTATCAACACCTTTGCCCAATGGTTCTTGGAATTCATAAATGCCAATGCCCAACTAATGCATAGTCCCATCAGGGGCTCCAATATCCTAGACCTGGTCATTACCAACATGGGAAATCGATGCTCCACACCTATGGTCACCCCCTTATTGGTCAGGTATGACCATAAGATAATCACCCTTGACATCCACATCCCTTCCCCACCCCCCAGTAAGGAAACCTCTGTAAAAAACTTCTCCAAAGTCAACTTCATGCTACTCAATTCAGAAGTGACAAACTTCATGACACTCATGCAGACGGGAACTGAAAGTCTGACTGCTGAATCCTACACTAAGGCACTGTACAAGCACATCCACTTGTGCCTGAATCGTGCCATCCAAAATAGAACCAAGATGCTCTTCTCCAGAAAAAGGAAGTCAATCTGGTGGTCCCCTGCCATAAACAAAGTTTACAACAAAAGGAAGAAACTGTTGCAGAAAAGAGGACAATCCCAGAATGCAAAAATCTCCTTTACCAGCCTCAGTAAGAAGCTGAGATACCTCATAAAATCCTCCAAAGCTAGTTACGAAAATAAAATTGCCAAAGATTCCAAAGACAACCACTAGGCATTCTTTAGCTATGTCAAGAATCTAAATGGCAATGCTCAGATCTGCTCATACAACAGAATGGCATTAAATATACTGATCCCAAGGATATTGCCAATATCCTGGCAGATCGATTCAGTGCCAGCTTCACCCCCTCACCCCTAAAGGGCCCATCTCAATACTAAAAGATTGCCAAATTCCAGTAATAATGGCCACACAGGTAAAAATCACACTCTCCAAAGCTAAGAATACAGCATCCATGGGACCAGACAACATCCCGGGCTGTGTACTACATAAACTACAAAATGAAGTGGCACCTCACCTAAGTGTCATGTTTACTCATAGCCTCACCTCAGGCTTTGTGCCCACTGAATGGTGCACAGCTACAGTTATCCTACTCCACAAGCGGGATCCACCTTGGATCCTGGGAACTACTGCCCCATCAGTCTGATCAGCCTGATCTGCAAGGCCATGGAACATATTATCATGGAACTTATAAACAAAGACAATGGCAACCTTCAAACACTGGACCCCACCCAGTTTGGGTTCATAAAAGGCTGATCTTGTCTCCTGAATCTGATTGACTTCTTTGAATCAGTCTCCAGAGCTGTGGATGAGGGTAAGGTAGTCCACACAGCCTATCTGGACCTCACCAAGGCCTTCGACACCATCCACCACTCTGGAATCATAGATAAACTTCCTAAGCTGGGCATTAATCCCTACATCACCCGATGAGTTGCCAACTGGCTTACTGACAGAACCCACACTGTAAAAGTAGCCAACTCCAAATCTAGCTCCAGACAAGTGGAATACCTCAGGGTTCAGTCTTGGGACTGCTCTTGTTTGGCATCTACTTCTCTGAAGTACAGGCCAACACTAAGGGACTCTGGCTAACAAAGTCCGCAGATGACTGCAAACTGAGAGCCATTACTGAATCCCCAAATGATGTGAATATTCTACAAAAGGGCCTTACAGAAACAGATGTTTGGTGCCAGAGCCATGGCCTCAAGCTCAATGCCAAGAAATGTATAGTTATCCCCTTTGGGAAAAAACATGTACCCATGAATTACCACATAGGTGGCAGTACACTAAACACCGAAAGTGTGATAAGAGACTTAGGGACACAGGTGGACAGTGGTCTCATCTTCGATGACCACATTACCACAACAGGCAGAAAATCCTTCTATGTGGCACACCTCATCACTAAGGGCTTTTCACCCAGAAAAAAGAGGTAATTGTTCCACTGTACTCGTCCCTCATTAGAACCATTATAGAATACACCACCCTATTTGGTATGTACCTCTCAAGACATCTGCAACAACTGAAAATACCACAGAAATACCGCAGTAAAAAAATCACAGGCCTAAAGCAGATGCCCTATGCTGACTATCCAAAAAAACTCCAGCTATACTCTTTCGCATATCGTCTACTCAGAGGAGATCACTGCTTAACAGACAAGGCCATGTCAAACCCAGAGCTGTTGGACATGCTACACTTAAAGAAATCCAAATCCCTCAGAGCCACATGCTCCAGGGATCTAAACCTTATCATCACAATGAACAAAACATGCTGAAGGGATAGGTTCCTGACCCAGAGACTCCCCAGACTCTTGAATAGATTGCCTATACATGTCAAGCAGAGGGCCTCTTTGGCCCTCTTCAAAAGGAACCTTGATGATTTCATGGGAGATAGGAATTTCACCCTGGGGATCACGTCAGTCACTCTGCTAGACAGGGGTCCAGGGAAGTAAATATTGTGGGAAGAAATAGCCAGGGAATTGTTATGGTTAGGCTTGTATAGGCCTTAGGGCCGATAGCCTAGTACCAACCTATGAACCTAAGAAGTAAAAGAAAGAATAAGGAGTTTAAAGGTACAGGGTATGAATGGGATGAAGTAAGAGAGAGACTGAAACAAAGTTAAGAAAAAGCCTCTAATTGGGAAAACCCAGGCCCAGATGCAGTAGCTAACATTTGGTTAAAAGTATTAACATCTTTGCATGAAGATTTAGCCATGAGTAAGAACTATTTATATGCACACCCTGAATGGACAGCGACCTGGCTAACAATAGTAAAAACAATGCCCCTACTTAAGAGTGAACCTGCAAGCTACCCAAAAAATTATAGACCAATAACTTGCCTTCTGACAACATATAAACTATACACTGGAACTGATGCCAACAGAGTTTATAGTCATTTAGAAGGAAAACTTAATTATGGCAGTGGAACAAAAGTGCAATAAAGTCATATGGAACAAAGGATCATTTGTTGTTAAATAAAGTCATAGTGGAGAACTGTAAAAAGCATTTGATAGTATCCCACATTCATGGATAAAAGAGTGCTTAAAAATGCATAAGATACACTCTACACTGATGGACTACATTACATGACCATGAAACAGTGACAGACCACTATGCAATTAAGAGATGATGAAGGACAAATTATTATTCCAGGGTTAATACTTCAAAGGGAGATATTCCAGGTGACTCTCTGTCACTGCCACTATTCTGTCTTGCACTTATCCCATTAAGCTGTCTACATAACAGCTTAGACCATGGCTATAATCTGGCTCCTAGAAAACAACAGTGTAAAGACTTCTCATTTTCTCTTTGTCGATGATTTAAAACTGTATAGCTCGTTAGATGATGAACTGCAAGCACAACTGCAAGCTGTCAAAATGTTTTCAGATTATATAAGAATGTTATTTGGTTTTGAAAAAAATGTGCAAAAACAATCTTTAAAGCAGGAAAATTGCACAACCAAGAAAACATCAGTCTAGGAACAAAATTCAAGGTATAAACCATTTTGCTCTTCCTGTCCTAACTTACAGTTTTGGAGTGATTGACTGGCCCCAAAATGTTTTGGATAGATTAGGCAGGAAAACAAGAAGGATGCTTCATGCTCACCAAATGATTTATAAAAATCAGTGCATACCAAGATTATATATTCCTCATTCTGAAAGAGGTAAGGGACTCCTTGAAAGTGATTACATATATAGATCTGTAGTCGTGGGACTGCACACATATCTGCTGACCTCACAAGACCCAAACTTAGTGAATGTTTTGAAACATGAGGAGAATAAATCTAAGATGACTTCTCTGCTTAATCTAGCAGAAGCATATCGGCATTAAGCAGGAATGGAAATCAAACCAGAAATAGATAAAAATCAAGCAGCAACTGAACGTGCCAAAAAACAAAATAAAGAATATAAGGTGACGGACCACATGAGAAGGCAAGAAATGTGGAAAATGCATAAATATAGTTGCAAGTATAGAAAACGTCTGGAAGAACCCCATGTTGATCAGGAACAAACACAGGAATGGTTAAGGAGAGGCAAATTCAAACCACAACCCATTATAGAGTACAATGCCCCTTTTGGTATGTACCTCACAAGACATCTATAACAACTGGAAAGGCCACAGAAATACCTCACAAAGAGGATTACCGGCCGCAAACAGATGCCCTACGCAGACCGTGTCAAGAAACCCCAGATTTACTCCGCCGCATATCACCTACTCAGAGGTGATCTCTGCCTAACATACAAAGCTATGTCAAACCCAGAGCTGTTAGACATACTCCACTTAAAGAAATCCCAATCCCTCTGAGCTACATGCTCTAGGGACCTAAACCTTGTCACCACGATAAACAGAACATGCCGGAGGGATAGATCCCTGTCCCAGAGACTTCCCATACTCTGGAATAAGCTACCTATCCATATCAAACAAAGCTGCTCATTAGCACTCTTCAAGAAAAATCTTGATGATTGGATGGGAAATAGGAAATTCACCCCAGGGATCACCTCTGTGGCTCTGCTCAACAGTGGCACAGGAAAATAATTTTCTTGGGTGGCAAAAGCCAGGGTACCTTTTTGGCTGGGCTTGTATAGGCCCCAGGGCTGATAGCCTAGTACCTACCTATGAACCTATGAACCTAAGAGATGAAAGGTTAATATTGGTGGCACAAGATAGTGGGCTGCATACATGTTAATTTACAAAGTCCATTGACCATGTGGGAGAAACAGACAAGTGTAGGTTCTGTAAACAGAATTGGAAACAGTTGCACAGCTTGTTGCTGGTTGTGACATACTAATGGCAGAAGGACTGTATACTGATAGGCATAATGATGTGGCAAGACTGTTGCACTTGGGATGGTGCAAACATTATGGTACTGAAGTGGCTGAAAAACACTGGAAACATGGGCTACAAAGTATCATAGAAAATGAGAAAATGATGAAGTTTATATCACTTGGGATTACCCGTTACTAGCAGTTCAAAAGACAGGTGCAATTCACCATAATCTTTTGGCTGGCTGTGGAATAAAGAAAGAAAAAAAGAGAAGAGCATTATGTATACCAGTTGTGCCTATATGCAGATTTCTATCTACTATAAATTCTCTTTATCAGTATATTTACACAAATGTGGGACATCAGCAGTCCACAAGTCATCCAGACACTGTTTCACTGTATCATGCTTATGCCTTTTCAGATCATTAAAATGATGCCTACACTGTTCTCCAGTGCATGGAATGTCAAATGTACTGGATACAGCCTTGGTCAAACTATTCCATACCTCAGACTTGTATGGAGATCTGGCATAGTCCCCCCTGCAGCAGCCTTCAGCTGTGGTGCTTTACAAGGAGTCCAGTGAACATTTTAGACTCCTCATCACCCCACCCCTGAACCCTAAATTGGGCACCTTCCCTTCTACCACCAGACATGTCCAACCAGGGAAAACAGCAATAGTTCAAAGTGATTTCCCACCAATGCATATTATCATGTTTACTGCTAGTGCATAGACCTTAACAATGATACCAAATGCCGACCATGTTTGTGTGGTGTTAAATGGAGAGCAACAGTGCCAAACAGAAAGGAAAGCAGTTTTTTAAACTGGAAGGTTAATGTGACACTTGGAATTAGTCTGAAGGTTGTTTGTTGTTGCAACTGTTAGGTGATTTAACTTTGCAATATATACTGGAGGCATACATTTTATGACCTGATACATTTTTTGTGCAGCTTTACACACAGATAAAATTAATTTTTACAATGTGTGATTCAAATCTATGCATAAGAGACAAAATAATTTCTTCCGCAATGGTGATTTTTTTTTATCCTTGCCACAGATGAAGTGCTTCCCAAACATACTCATGAATTCTATATAAATACACTTTTGACATCCCCTCTCTGGGACAGTAATCAAGGAGACTGAATCTTCACTACTAACACTGCAGAGGGGCATTCACTTGTAACAAAAATGGATACACACAGTATTTCCAGATGCAACTCTTTGCATCAAACACACTTTCCCTTATGAGCACACAGGGAGCACACTCAGCCTGGGGTCTGGGTTTCTCTCTCTGTCTCTTCTCAGGACCTCATTAAGGCTCCCCACTGGCATAGCTGTTGAGTGAAGTCTTCAGCTGAGTGTCGAAGCCAAATTTCCAGCACCCTCTCCATGAAACCAGTGTCTGTGTCCCTGCCCAAAGCAGCTGACACACACATTCTTTGAGATTTGATTTGCACAAACACAAGTGCACACACACACAGACACGCACACACACACACACACACATATACACCTGGGAAAGGCTGAAACAGGTTTACTAGCTATGCCCCCTTCTGCCCAGACTATAAGGTAGTTACTGTCACCAGACACTACCAAACCAGCTACTCTAAGGTTGTTACAAGGGTATCTAATTATACTGAGTGAAATTAATATTGATACAAATGGTAGTGTTTTGAACAATGCAGTAAGGTTACAGATGTGGCCACAGAGTCAACAAACAGATATGAGTATTCTCAAAGGTTAAAATATTTTATAAAGTACCAGCCACAATGAAAAGTTAAAATATATTTGATAATAAATAAAAAAAGAACATGAAAATACTAAACGTTTATTTACAATAAACACCAAAGTTTCAACCACAGGAAATATTAAAATAACACAGATGAATATAGTCACACAGATACAGCAAAACAGTACTTAAAAATCTCACTATATTTTCCTGACTAATCTAAAGAATTATTATTCACTGGTCACTTAGTAGTGCAAGGCAAGATGAACTGGGTGAGATATCCTTCTATGTCAGGTTCCAAGAAACAGAATGTCATGAGACTTCAGTCTCAATTAGTATTAAAACATTATTTTGTCCTAGATTGCAGAATGACATCACATACATCTGGTCATCTGACTTCTGGTTCCCATGCAGCCCTCTATTACTAGAAACTGCCAGGATTTAGCACCTATGTATCAATAATGCACACATAGAGAGCCTTACTAAGATCTGCTGCAGCTCCTGGAAGTCATAAAGCCATAAAACACTTCCACTCTTCCTACAGGAGCTAATAAACCATACCTCTTACAGACGTTGCTTCTCTGACTTCATTTAAAACTGTGAGATAACATCTTTAATGGCCTAGGCACAGTAATTTAATTTCTTACTATTTTTAAAGATGGGTCTATCTTTAAAACACGAACATTTACTTACCCGAATATCTAAATGCCGAAATATTCCATGAACCACAAGTACACCGAATGCCCTAAACTGTGAAATTCAAAAACTCAAAATGTCAGAGTTGTCCCAGCTCACTGCCCGCTACATACTACCTACACAAACAAACTAAATAAACCATATGCATAACCCTACACTAAATCTTGCATATAACACCATGTATGCACTTAACCCGCACCCTAACCCTAAGGTCCGTAATTATCGCACACTTACCTTGAAAAGCTATACCCAAACAAACTAAATAAACCACACACATACACTTAATAAAACCCTACTTCTAACCCTTACACTAAATCTAACATACATTACCATCTATGCACTTACCTTAACCAGCACCCTAACCCTAAGGTCCGTAACTACTGCACACTTACCTTACGGAGCTATACCACAGAAGGGCCACCCATGATGATTAAATGTTTTGGATTTCGCGCTTCAGGACGATCGAGGTTTTTGCGGTTCGATGAAGATGTGTTGGCATTTAGGTATTCAGGTAAGTAAACGTTCATTCTTTTAATATAGACCCATTTGACATTAATCTCTTCTCTCCTGGTATTCTCTGTTAAAACATATACATTTAAACAGTTACAATAATGCATGTATATTTCTTTTTCTGTCCAGCAGGGCTCACTGTTGATACATTTTTAACACAAACAACTTTACAAATACATTTGTAGACACAAGCATCTGTACAAATCAGTTTGATATATGAATGACCTATAATTCTTTATAAAATTTCAGCTAGCTGTGCTGGCATATGTTACACATCCACCACCCTACATCTCCTGCCATAGCTGGTAATACCTCACATCATCACAGCACATGAGAGACTGAGGGATAACCCATGTATGTGTGTGACCTGACAAGATCCTGGTTTATACATTCATGTGTGTATGAGTGTTGTTAAAGTCTGAAGCCCATCCAAGGCCAGAGAACACAATTATAATTACAGAAACAAAATAGTCAGTATAACCCTAGTCACACAAATAATTCATATGAACTCCACTGCTATACATACTTATTGTTATTTATAATTATGTTTCATTTTTTATGTGTTTATTAAAATTGAGTGTACAACCCTTAGTAAAATTGGGCGTGTATAAAAATTAATTTTCATGTGAATTTTAATATAAAATAAAATGGAACAACAGTAAAAATATTTGGAATTTGCTTTATTAGAACCCAGGAACATCTGTATTGCAGCCCTGTACTTACACCTACTGCCACATAATAGGTACGAAACAGGTGGATATTTTCATATTCATTACTGACTTCTGTGTGTTATCCGCCACCCAATGCCTCATAACGTGTATGCACAGTGCCCAAAATACTTGATAGAATATATCTGTTTTGAAATTGTCTACTGTCTGCTTCTTCTCTGCAGGTGTTGTACATCTGCAGGTGTTGAGGGATATTGGTAACCACTGTGCTACACAACTTATTGGGTTTGTGTGATGGAATGCAAAAGATGCAACAATGTATCCTTTTTAAATCGAGAATTTCTGCATCCTGTTTGCAGGTGTTGTCAGCTTTGTGTATGGGCCATTAGGCCAGGTTTGTGGGAAGTTAGACGACAAGCAAATGTGACAGATAAAGCTCACCTTGTTTTATCCTTGTGAGCAATGTTTATTATATTTCATTCTTAAAAGACAAATGTGGGATTTGAACAGTTATCTACATATAGTATAGACTGTGTGGATCACCATGTTCAACAGATGTGCTACACACACATGAGGTTTGCAGGTGTAGTTTATGCATTGTTTATCATAGAAGCACATTACATGACATTTATTATATTTATCCGATTCACATGTTTGCACTAAGCTGCATGCCATGTAAATAGTGGTATTAAAAAAATAACATTATAAAATAAATGTTGGTACACATTAATGATTGTTACACAAGTCTGGATTTGAACTGTCACACCAATAAACCTACAGAACATGTTAAGGATGTCTTATCCTTCTTTGCCACGGAAATAGCTTTGCAGCAGGGCATGCAAATCATTGTGCATACAAGCAAGTCCCATTTCATCCACAGTATTAACAAGACATATAACACTTGTACACTCTCAGCTGTTTGTACATGTGTTAATTACATATTTAGTGCAATGACTGACCACACAATTTATGAATATTGTTTGCAGCAGTACTTCTCTGTCTTATCTGTGTACTGTGTTCATTCTTCTTTTATCTAAGTAGTGATCTCAGACATGCAGTGTGTAAAGTATTTTCTATCACTGTCCTTAAAATGTATTAGCATATTAAATGACAATAATATACAGTTTTCAACAAAGGTAGGGGAGTTTGGATATTAGTGAACAGAAACTGAGAAATGTGTGCTACTCACTTCCATTTAAAACCTTGATACAATTACTTCTACCCTTTGTAAGTGTATCCTAGCTGACAGACCCACTGAAGGTAAGGGAGTCTGAATTGTTGTGTATTCCTTCTCCCTCCCCATCCATTCACAGTTGCAATCCATTAGCAACAAACAATGAGGTAGTGCATACACTATGTTTACATCTGATACACAAAGCCAAAAGTTTGGGATTCAGCAGTTCTAATGAGATTACACCTCATTTGCATCTTCACTGTACTCAGAGGTATGAGTCTATACCATAACAAGGTAACTGTGTAGCAAGGGAACTTGAAGGTTAGACAGCATGTGTATTTGTAAAATACAGAGGATTGACATTCCTTTAGATTTATCTGCAAAGAAGGCTTCTGGTGTTGCTAAAGTATGCTCATATTTTTCAGGTACATGCTATATTTGTTTGCATGTTATGGAGAGAACTGCTATTTACATGCATTAGGGGATTAATCTGTTATCTGTATGCACTTCTAATACTTCACTTTAGCATAGGCATTTTGCCATGCATTGATTTTCACAGATGCAAAGCATTATTAACTGTTATTACAAGTGCTATTGTCAAAACTGGTTACCTTACGGTCTTTTCTATCCTATTCCATCAATGATGCAAGGGTGTAATGTTTCTAAGAAGGCCCATAGACCCCACCAGAAGAGTGCAGGCCACAGGCAGAGGTGCCTAGCAATTGTATACAATTTACTTTTGAGTTGTACATGCAGACACATTTTGTGAAAAGTATGTGGGAAGCATTTATAACAGGTGAATTGTGTGTTATTCCTTGGATTCTACAAACTGTCATGTTTCTATTTTTTTGGGGGGGGGTGCAGCAGCCAAGTACTATTGGTGTGTTTTTATATCACCTGCTGGATTTCAAGAGTTTTGCTCTTGCAGTTGTGTAGTCATCCTGGTATTTCCTTGTGTGTACGGGATAACTGTATGTAATCAGTGGCATGTTGTAGCATAGCATTCTGGAATTGATGTAGGATCCTGGATGCTGATGCCTGTGATATCCCCAGCATATGCCCTCTTGGACTGTGAAAGATTTCTGTAGCTAGAGCTCTGAGTGCTGCACATACCATAATCTCCACATGTATGGGCTCCCCTCAGTTTGCCCTTGCTCTCAGTTGTGAACTACAGAGGTTGAACAGTTCCTGTAGTGTGTCTCTAACCACCCTGTAGTACTCTATAATTTCCACATCATGCAGACCATAGTAAGTTAACAGGGGTCTAAATAACCTTTCTCTTCTTGGCCTGGGTCTTTCTGTAGCAGCAGCAGCATAGACATGTGCCTGTTGCGCATACATATGTATAACAACAATAACAGCCCCTAACAGTGTTTCCATGTAGAGTACCTTACGTCGCTCTGCTCCAACAGGTTTTGGAATTCACAGGGAAAACCTACACTGAGGCTACACAATTTCTTTATAGCTTGAAGAATAGCTTCTTCATCTTGAATTGGTTGATTAGCATACCGTTAAGATGCTTATGCTGTAATTAGCATACCATGATGTTTACTATGCTTGTGTGGCTTTACACACCATTTAGAGCCACTTACTGAATACAAAATGGTGCAATTCTGTGTCTGCATCCTGCTGTGATGTGAACATGGTTTCAGCAGACTGTGTAGGCTTTACTAAATCTGCACCCAGAACTTTCAAGTACATTTTTGACTTAAATATATGTGTAATGGGCAATATGGGGATGTGGGTTCCTGGCAACGAGGGGGTTAATTTAGGAGTCTTCTCAGTTATCTCTGAAATATTGAGTTATTTTAATCCAGTGTTGTTCTTCTATTATGTGGAAAAAAATAGCAGGCAACAAGGCTGAAGTCTGGAACTTGTATACAGTTTAGAATTAAATACTCACAAAGCATGACAAGCAGAATTTCTAGTACTGGCAAGTGCATCTTTAATATTTGGAGGCCCTGAGGCATGACACTTGATTGCTGGCTCTCTCTTTACTAAAATGTCATGTATTAATCCTTTATGCTGTGATACAGATCTGTTGTTTGATTTAATGTTTACATGCTGATCTAGTAAGGTTGCCTCATTTTGTGTTGCAGCATGATCTGAACGTGTATTATTTCATGCTCTCTGCATCTCATCTTAATGTAGCCTATTCCATGATTCTTGTGTCGATTTTAGTTTAAGAAATATTAGAACTACGTGTTGTATCAATATGTTTTGATTCTTTAACTTCTATGGGGAAGCATCTGAAGGACAACAAAGCTTTTTGTTTGATATTTTGGCATATTTACTCCTAACTACTGCAACTTTGACTTTGTTTCAGAGTTTGAAAACCTCTTGTGCTGCAAGACCCCAATGATTCATTTTCTTTCTATGTTTTAATAAAAACTGGCAGGTTTTGCTTATCCAGTAGGCTGTATAAAATCAGTTTGCTGTTCATTACTGTGAATTGCTCAGGTGTGAACAGAAAATGTGACTAAAGGGCTCTTTTGGCAGTATTCATATTTTGCTTAGGATTATTCTGTTTTGGCAGCATGATTTACAGGTGAATAGTGAATAAAAGAGTTTCACAAGGCTGTAGTAGATGTGATGGTGCATGATTCATTCTGTTTGTGACTGATAAATTATAGCATTTGTGAAAAAATGCAAAGCTCATCTTATTCATTTAATGATATGCACTTTCATAGCTACTCTACCTTTTGTAAGAAATGTACCAGAGTACATGCTGCACTGTCAGATTTCAGAAGGGACGATTGCCTGGATTATTGATTCCTACCATTGATTGCCTGCCCTGGAAGCATCTGCTCTGCCAAAACAGAACAACCCTGCACTGTGCATGATTTCAAATAAGATAACATTTGTACATGTACATGGGGTGAACAAAGAGTTCACATGTATTGCTTTACAGTGCTACCATAGGCATTAGGCAATCTTTTATGAGAGGAGTTCCAAAATGATTAACAACTACTCATGATGCAAGACAAAGTGCCAGAAAACTGTGATATGAATATGTTTAGTGCAAGGGTCATACTTGGGCACACATGCATATATTTTAAACACACTCTGCGTATATGTGTAGCCAGCAGTCTGTATATCTGTCAAGTTTACAAATTCCAAAAGTGAAAAAAAACTATATCTTTCTATCTATATATATATATATTTATGACAATAATGTCACTCATAATAATAATCCCATCTGCTTGCCTTACAAAAGTGAAAAAAACTATATCTATCTTTCTATCTTTACATATATCTTTATGACAATAATGTCACTCATAATAATAATCCCATCTGCTTGCCTCTGGCCACAGTGGAGTACCATACAAAATTCTCCTGTGTACTAGTATGCAGTAAAGACTTAGGCTTCCTATATATGATGGGCAGTGAGGCTAGCCTATGCATAAGTAAGCATGGCCTGGTGTTTTTGTAGGCATCATTGTATTATATGTATCTACCCAAGTGTTGTATAGTTCTATTGTAAAGCTATGTGGAATCTAATACCGCTTTGGTAGTAAACTGTCTGCATACTGTTCTTGTCTCTGTCTGGCATGGTCATCCCCTACTGATAGCTCTTCTTCTATCTCAGCTGCTGCTGCCTATGGTGCTAGCAACTGTGATTCCTGCAAAAGTTCACCATACTGTAACTGCTTCCTAACTAGAATAGTGTGCAACAGAGCACATACTGTATGTATTTTGCACAAATGGATGGGTCATACTGTAGGGCACCACCAGATGTACCCAAGAAATATAACCATAATTTTAGCAACTCAAACACATATTCAGTGATAATAAAACAAAAACAGGTCAATGACCCTCAAAACAAGTAAAGAAGCACAAGCACTGAAACTGTACGCCACAATGTTTAATGCTCCAAAATGCAAACAATGTTTGACACACGAACAACTAAGCGTTTTCGCCAAGGTAAAAAAACATAGGCATCTTCAGAGTTGTTCGTAAAATTACATTCTCCACTTTAAATACAAAATGAAATAATCTACAGCCAATACCAATTAAATAATTAATACTTGAAAACCCACTGATATTACACAAACAGATTATTTTCAAACCCAAAAATTGACATTAAACTTAAAACCTCATTCATACAACCATTAAAGAAAAAAACACTAGTATAAATGTTAATAATACTTGTTAAAATACACCAGTATTATTTCCTGGCCATAGTTTAACTACTTTGACATGATAATAGTAAAATTAATTGTTAAAACACTTTATTGTGTTTAATTTTCAAGAATGGCTTTATTAAAATAAAATCATTCAAACCTGGGGGGGGCAGTAGCATTGGTCCGTAATTGCCACATTGACTCACGGGCTTCCAATACTGATTCCCAATCACCCCCCCCACACACATTATCAGCCATTCTATCAATAATAAAAAATAAAAATTTATTAAAATTGGCACACTTACTAGAATGAAAATACAGGGCATTATGGGGATTTTATTTTTGATCGCTCTTACGTGTTCACTAATCCTGTCCCGTAATCACCGGGACGTCTTTCTGATATAAAAACCAGGGCAGGAAAGACAGGTAGCCACATATACCACCCTCCTGGTGTTACAATTACACTTCCCTGGACATTTCACAGAGATGCCAAAACCACTAATACTGACATAAGGCCCATTATTTATATACTTACAATTCTTGCAACTCCCACATTTAGACATATTTGAAAAAATTTTATTATTATCAGTTTGTCTCTCTAATATATTTTTTTATATTTTTACCCCTACTGTATGTTATTTGAGGTTTCACTCCAACTACTAAAGCGGTATTCTCTTCCAGTAATAAATTCCAACTGTTTTTTAATATATTAATTATTTCTGGTGACCTTTCCCCAAACTCTAACACCATAACATTTGAGTTAAAGTTTTCCTTTTTTCTAAACTGGAAGTCTTCCCCTGCTAATAAAATGGGTACAAAACTAGTTGTTCTCTTATTAACCACCTCCTTCTTGATTTTAATTAATAACTTGAGGGGATAACCCCTTTCCAGAAACATCCCTATCAAATTGTACATCTCATACCTAAAAACTGCTTCCCCACTCGTCAGCCTTGACACTCTCACCATCTGGCCTTTAACCACACTACGTTTCTGGAAAGATGGGTGGTTGCTAGTGAAGTGCAATAAATTGTTATAATAAGATTCTTTCCTGAAAATTGAACTTTCCAAGATACCATCTTCCACAACAAATTTAATATCCAAATAATTAATACATTTGTTATCCCACTTGAACGTAAACTTCAGGAAATCTGTGGTTCCATTAAGATATTCAACAAAGTCATTTACTTCCCCCATGTCCCCCTTCCACAAAATCAATATATCATCCAGAAATCTGTTATAACATAATATTTGGTGAACATACTTAGAACCAAATATAAATATTTTCTCCCAGTCATATAAAACAAGATTGGCAAAGATGGGAGCACATTTGGCCCCCATCGCCACTCCTGCAACCTGATGGAATAACTCTCCCTCAAACATGAGGAAGTTGTTCTTTAATACCATCTCCATAAATTCCACCACAATCTCCACTGTGTCTTCATCCATGTCAGAGAGATTTCGTATACTATTTTGAAACATTTCAATACCACTAGTATGTGGAATGACTGAGAACAAATTGATGACATCTATTGTCAAAAAACTGACAGAATCCTTAGTAATATTACAAAACTTGGACAAACGTTGCAGGCAATGCCACAAATCCCAAATTATGTGCTGTACCCCCTCAATAAGATTACCCACCTTTCTGTCTACCCAAGCTGCTAAGGGTTCAGTTTTTGAACCCCTAGCTGCTACAATGGGTCAAAACGGGGGTTAACAACAGATTTATTTGTCTTTGGTATCCCCAAAATTTTGGGGATAACCGGGAAGGGAACCATCAAAAATTCTTTATCTTTCGTAATTCATTGTCCTTTGAGAACTTAATGTTCCAAAATTATATCTACCCATCCATAGGCCATATTGACTTCATTTCTAGATACTCTTTGGTATGTACTTTCATCATTTAAATGTTTTTCCATTTCGGTATTGTAATCAATATATCTCATAATCACAACCTCTCCCCCTTTATCAGGTTTCATAATACGTAAATGTTTTTCCCCTGCCAAAAGTTGTAAAATTTGGTTCTCCTCTATGGATAAATTGGAATACAATACACTTCTCTGTTTAACTAAATCTCTAATTTCTTTTTCACAGTATTTTTCAAATAAACAGATTTCAGGGTTAGAGGGGGGAAACAAATGTACTTGAACGAGAACATGTCTGTCTTCCCTGATCCCACTAGTATCTTGGAAATACAATTTAAGGTTGAGCTTTCTCGTAAATAACTTCAAATTCAAAAGAGTCTTTGCTAAATCAAACTTATAAGTTGGTACAAAACACATGCTTTTTCTAAGAAGACTAAAATATCCATTTGTTATAACTAATTCAGTATAGTTATAAATACTAAATCCATCTTTTTCTCTTATTTCACATCTTAAATCCTGTCGAAAATGTAAAGCTTCATAAAGACCCAAATCGGGTTCCAGTAATTCACACAATTCAGAATTACTTGTAGTTAATTCCACTTCCTCTCTTGAGCATTCCTCCAGGGTCTCCTTTGCTGTTGCTGTCTCCCCGCTTGATTCCAACCCCCCAACCAATTTGGCTATTTGGAACTCCCCTGATTTCTCAGGCATTCCGAACGTCTGAGTGGGTTCTCTAAAAAAAGTGTCAGTCCCTTGTTGTTCAACCTCCTCATTACATTCATGAAATACATTTTCTTCCCTACCATTTCTTCCTTTAGCCTTCTCCTCAGTTGCAGCATTCTTATTTGTTATAAATTGCCCATTAGGATATGCAACATTGTTTAAATATTCTTGAGTGTCACAAATTAATTTACGTTGTTTAGTTTCATTGCTTTTTTTAACAAATTTTTCAACATCACATAACACTTTGTCGTAATTCACTTTATAAGGTTCAAACAAAGCATCTTCAACAATTAATTTATTTAACTCATTAATTTTTTTCTGTAATTCTTTAATTTTAATGTCATTATTCCTAATGATAATGTCCAACATCTCTAAACCTGTCTGATCAAAAAGGGACGTTAACTCACGATATGCTGAAGTCCCACATTCGATACCCATTGGAAGTTTCCAAATACGTAAACCTTTTGGTACCTGCTTTAGTTCAATGGACTTACTTAAAAACATGTTGTCCATTTGTAAAGAACGAAACTTAAAGCAAAGTTTTTCAAAAGACGCCATCTGTTCCTTCCAAGTAGGTGTACGGGTATTCATATTGGAATTGCACTCGGACTTTCATCCCCAATCCACTTCCGGAATGCAAAACCAGTTGTTGAAGTCTTTATCCACCCCTCCATTCCTTCTGGTTATGGTAACACTGTCTCTTGAAGAACTATTTTGGATATTTTGATTGTTTCCGACTGGAGAATGTAAGGTGAATAGTTTCACTTGACTATCGGTAAATAATTGTTCCTGCTCATGATTTGTATTCCCCTTCTCCTTAATAAGTAATGATGTTAAATTCTTTATAGAATCCAAAATTTGTGCCAACAAATCTTCCATCAATGGAAAACAAAAGAACGTTACTAACAGTTCCTTAGTAAAAAAATGAAATAATGAGAACTAGAAAGCTCTCACCATCCGAGCACAAACCGCGACTGTTAACGGAACGGTAAAAAAACTGAAATAATAAAACAAAAACAGGCCAATGACCCTCAAAACAAGTAAAGAAGCACAAACACTGAAACTGTACCAGCCACAATGAGTTTAATTAAATCAAGAAGGAAGTGGTTAATAAGAGAACAACTAGTTTTGTACCCATTTTATTAGCAGGGGAAGACTTCCAGTTTAGAAAAAAGGAAAACTTTAACTCAAATGTTATGGTGTTAGAGTTTGGGGAAAGGTCACCAGAAATAATTAAAATATTAAAAAGAAGTTGGAATTTATTTCTGGAAGAGAATACCGCTTCAGTAGTTGGAGCAAAACCTCAAATAACATACAGTAGGGGTAAAAATATAAAAAATATATTAGAGAGACAGTTTGATAATAATAAAAAATTTTCAAATATGTCTAAATGTGGGAGTTGCAAGAATTGTAAGTATATAAATAATGGGCCTTATGTCAGTATTAGTGGTTTTTGCATTTCTGTGAAATGTCCAGGGAAGTGTAATTGTAACACCAGGAGGGTGGTGTATGTGGCTACCTGTCTTTCCTGCCCCGTTTTTTATATCAGAAAGACTTCCCGGCGATTACAGGACAGGATTAGTGAACACATAAGAGCGATCAAAAATAAAGATCCCCATAATGCCCTGTATTTTCATTCTAGTAAGTGTGCCAATTTTAATAAATTTTTATTTTTTATTATTGATAGAATGGCTGATAATGTGTGGAGGGTGATTGGGAATCAGTTTTGGAAGCCCATGAGTCAATGTGGCAATTACGGACCAATGCTACTGCCCCCCAGGTTTGAATGATTTTATTTCAATAAAGCCATTCTTGAAAATTAAACACAATAAAGTGTTTTAACAATTAATTTTACTATTATCATGTCAAAGTAGTTAAACTATGGCCAGGAAATAATACTGGTGTATTTTAACAAGTATTATTAACATTTATACTAGTGTTTTTTTTTTTTCTTTAATGGTTGTATGAATGAGGTTTTAAGTTTAATGTCAATTTTTGGGTTTCAAAATAATCTGTTTGTGTAGTATCAGTGGGTTTTCAAGTACTAATTATTTAATTGGTATTGGCTGTAGATCATTTCATTGTGTATTTAAAGTGGAAAATGTAATTGTACGAACAACTCTGAGGATGCCTATGTTTTTTTATCTTGGCGAAAACGCTTAGTTGTTCGTGTGTCAAACATTGTTCGCATTTTGGAGCATTAAACTCATTGTGGCTTGTACGGTTTCAGTGTTTGTGCTTCTTTACATATTCAGTGATATTTCTGGTTTGTATTAAGGAATGGTTTTAACTGTGTACAGTCTGGTTATGAGGATTTCTGACTAGTGTTGTTAGCCAGGGTTCCAAACATACCTAGCATCCCCCACAAGACAACCCTGTGGGAAGTCACCCCATGCAAATTGTTGATAGAGTCACATATGTGCTATATGTAGGAGTCATGGGAACTGCTTTGGTAGCCTGCACACACATTGTAGATAACATCTTGTGCATTACAGTCCACCTGACAATTGATGGAGTGTTACTCTTTGTGGCCTACTTACTTCTTTCCCTGTTCACCATGAGGGGGCCTTTATTTTATTGTGAATACAGTCTATGGCCGCCAGTACCTCAGGGAAGTGGGCCATAGCACAGAAATTTCACATGGTGTTTATCCTCTCCTCTGGGATATGTGGAAACCACATATGATTCTCCCATATGATAAAGTGTAGGATCAAGGAAATGGTGCAGTACTCTTGATGCTGATGTCTAAGCTACACCCACTGAGTCCCCAGTAGGTCACTGAAATGTCCCTGTAGCTAATCTATGGAAAGCCACACATATCATTGTGATAGGTACATGACTCCCACAGGGCTGCATATGAGGCTGGCATATGTCCACAATTTGCTGTATGATGTATCTTTCCACATGGTAATGGTCCACTCTGCTAGTGTCATGGAGAGCATAACATGTTAAGCATGGTTGGAAGACCCAGCACCTCAGTGGGAGAAGTCTCCCACCATTGGCTGCAGTAACTGTTATAACAGACTCTTATAAATACAAGTTAATGACTTTGGCAGCAATGCCTAATATTATTCAGTGCCTTAAACTGCTTGAACACTATCAACTGTCTGAGTAGAAACTTAAGGTATGTACAGTGTTGCTACATGGTATTTAAACATTTCTGAATCACTTCTCCATGCTTTTATTTTTTTTTGTTTTTGCCTCATTATCTTACACAGTGCATCATTACGTAGTCATTAGTATATGACACGGTTGGCCACATTGTGTAGCTTTGTTTAATGACACACACACACACACACACACACACACACACACACACACACACACACACACACACACACACACACAAACACTGCACATCACTGCTCATTGCACAGAATCACTTACCATAATGCAGCAAAGTTTTATGAGTTTGTCCCTAGGCCTCTATCCAGCATAAGGAGGCTGTATTACTTCTAGTGTTTAAGTATGTACTTGCAAGAAATGATGATCATGGAGATTATCATACTGGTGGGGTCTGAGTGGAGAGATGATAAATCAGCAAGCAAAGGAGAGTAGTATTGCTGGAACTGAATTCATCCTCAAGTCTTGGTGAGTACATTCATGAAGTGGACACTGTTTTTCACAAAATCTCACCAAGACAACACTGAAATATAGACTGTATTTTATATAGCATATATCATGGACAGAAATAATTAAAAATACAAAAGATAGCTGGGTGCACAAGACCCAGGATAAAAAAAAAGTGCCCAATCCTGGTAGGCACACTTGTGGCAGGACTGGAAAAAATGACAGTGTAGAATCCTCAAAATACAGAAACATTTCTACAATGGGGCTAGGCCAGGCCCAGGGGGAGGATGCCCCCACTGTAGAAGGAAGTAGTAGTCCACAAAAATCACAAAAACTGATAGGCCAAAGAAGATCCATAAAGATGATAGAGTGGACTATTGAGGATAAGAAATAAATTATTTGTTTTTACTATTATGCAAGAAGCCCAGAATTTCCACACAGACAATATACAAAAAGATTAAGACAGAAATTAGAGTAAAGAAAAGTACTTGCACAAGAAAAACTGTCAGAAGCTTTAAATAAAAATTTGTGTTCATTAATACAACAGATTTAAGAAAAACATTATATAGACCAAGAAACCTTGGGATGTTTCAAAAAAGAAGTGACTGAGGAAGTGCAAAAATAAAAAGAAAAAAATCTAGAGATTTTTGAAAGCTATAAAAAAAGTAATATGGATATGGGAAAGAAAGACAGATCTGATATGATGTAATATTTATGCAAAGGAGAAAGCCACATTAATCAATATAAAAAAGCAGCCCCAAAGATATTCAAAGAGAACTACAGGGAAAGGCATCCAGATATGGAACATTTCACAATATAAAAAAGATCACAAAGAGGGAAAGTAGAACAGAAGATTAGTTCATAGGTAGGTACTAGGCTATCGGCCCTGGGGCCTATACAAGCCCAGCCAAAAAGGTACTCTGGCTTTTGCCACCCAAGAAAATAATTTTCCTGTGCCACTGTTGAGCAGAGCCACAGAGGTAATCCCCAGGGTGAATTTCCTATTTCCCATCCAATCATCAAGATTTTTCTTGAAGAGTGCTAATGAGGAGCTTTGTTTGATATAGATAGGTAGTTTATTCCAGAGTATGGGAAGTCTCTGGGACAGGAATCTATCCCTCCGGCATGTTCTGTTTATTGTGGTGACAAGGTTTAGGACCCTAGAGCCTGTAGCTCGGAGGGATTGGGATTTCTTTAAGTGAGCATGTCCAACAGTTCTGGGTTTGACATAGCTTTGTATGTTAGGCAGAGATCACCTCTGAGTAGGCGATATGTGATGGAGTAAAGCTGGTTTTTTTTGAGACGGTCTGCTTAGGGCATCTGTTTAAGGCTGGTAATCCTCTTTGTGAGGTATTTCTGCGGCCTTTCCAGTTGTTGTAGATGTCTTGTGAGGTACATACCAAAAGGGGCATTGTACTCTATAATGGGTCTAATGAGTGATGAGTAGAGGGGAACAATGACCTCTTTTTTTTCTGGATGAGAAACCTTTTGTGATGAGGTGTGCCACAGAAGGATTTCCTGACTACTATGGTGATGTGATTATCAAAGGAGAGACTACTGTCCACCTGTGTCCCAAGGTCTCTTATCACACTTTCGGTGTTAAGTATACTACCGCCTATGTTGTAGTTCATGGGGGTACTTTTCTGTTAACAGGGCAACACTTTCAGCTTCAATGTTAACACACACTGAATTGCAAGAAGAGTTGACTTCATTTTAAAAGTATAATATTGCCTTTCTTTTATTAAAAAGTACAGTAATCTGTATTTGGTATGTTACACCTGTGCTTTACAGCCTCGCACTGCTGTAATGGCTTGAGGTGCTTTACGTTTTAAATCGGAAAACAGCTGTTACCAAGAAAAGCGGTTTTCTTACACTGGGTTCTGCCACTTAGATTGTGTTGCCGCGGCATCCTAAATGACTGTGTTTGTCAGTACTGCTGGAAATGAAGTAAATGTGAAGTACTCTTTTTTTTTTTGTCAGCCTTGAGATGTGCTTTAGTTTTCAGTGTGAAAACAGCTGTAATTTAGCATCGCGGTTCGTTTAAAGTGGCAGTTACAAGTTGGGAAGTGTTTCCTGTTGCCGTGCCAACGTAAATAACTTCTTTTCCAAAAAAATAAAAAAGAAGCACAATTTGGCTTTTATATACAGCTCAGTTCTGTTTTAAAGTGGAGCTGATAACAGGAAGAACAATTACTATATAACTATCGATTTCAGCTTTCCAGCCCCTCCCACCCCAAAAAAACAGATATTTTCCAATGTCGGCCTTAAAAAGTGGTCATTACGACTGTTGCCATGATCACAGAAAACTCGGTCAGACATAATTTAAGAAAAATAAGGGTATCAGTATTCCACTTTCTAGTCCAAAAAAAAAAAAGAAAAACATGTTCTTTTCTGATGTTGGGCTGATAACAGATAAAAAAAAACACCAAACCGCTCATTGGCAGTATTACCCTGATAACGGAAAAGTACCTTTATGGGTACAGAGTTTTTACCAAATAGGATGACAATGCACTATTTGGCATTGAGCTTGAGGTCATGGCTTTGACACCAGGCATCTGTCTCAGTGAGGCACTTTTGTAGGATGTCCACATCGTTAGGAGTTTCGATTATGGCTCCTAGTTTGCAGTCATCTGCGAACTTCGTTAGCCAAAGACCTTCTGTGTTAGCCTGTACTTCAGAGAAGTAGATACCAAACAGGAGAGGACCCAGGACTGAACCCTGTGGTACTCCACTTGTCACTGGTCTGAAGTCGGATTTGGAGTCTGCTACTTTCACAGTGTGGGTTCTGTCAGTGAGCCAGCTGGCAACCCATCTTGTGACATAGGGATTTATACCTAGTTTAGTGAGTTTATCTATAATTCCAGAGTGGGGCATGGTGTCAAAAGCCTTGGCAAGATCTAGATAGGCTGTGTGAACCACCTTACCCTTGTCTATGGCTTTGGTGACTGCTTCAAAGAAGTCTATCAGGTTTAGGAGACATGATCTGCCTTTTACAAACCCAAACTGGGTGGGATCCAGAGTTTGGAGATTACCAATGTCTTTGTTTATAAGTTCCATGATGATATGTTCCATGGCCTTGCAGATGAGGTTCATCAGGCTAATGGGGTGGTAGTTCCTGGGGTCCGTGGTGGCTTCCCCCTTGTGGAGTGGGATAACCATTGCTGTGCACCATTCAGCAGACACAAAGTGTGAGGTGAGGCTATGATTTAACATGGTACTTAGGTGGGGTGCCAGTTCGTTCTGTAGTTCGTGTAGAACGCAGCCTGGAATGTTGTCTGGTCCCATGGATATTGTGTTCTTGGCTTTGGAGAGTGTGGTTTTTACCTGTGCAGCCATGATTACAGGAACTTTGCATTCTCCGGTATAGAGATGGGCTCTTTAGGGGGTGAGAGGGGGGTAAAGTTAGCACTGAACCTATCTGCCAGGATGTTGGCAATATCAGTTGGGTCTGTATATTTAGTGCCATTGTGCTGTAACTCAGAGCAGATCTTAGTGTTGCCATTGAGATTCTTGACATAGCTATAGAATGCTCTGTGGTTGTCTTTAGAATCAGTGGCGATTTTGTTTTCGTAACTAGCTTTGGAGGATTTTATCAGGGATCGCAGCTTCTTACTGAGGCTAACCAGGGAGCTCCTCCACTCGTAGGATTTTACTCTCTTTTGCAAGAGTAAACTAGAAATTTAAAATAAAAAACAGAAGCTGAAGTTAAGGAATACCTGCAAAGTGAAGGATTTAGTATAGAAAGTATAACACAGGTTATATCACAACATGATGGAACAACAAGTCCCCCAAGTAACGAGAAACAGGAAGAGCAGGAGACATCTGAAGAAGAAATCTGGACATGGCAAAGAAAAAAAGATTTATTATAGTGTGATATTTATGCAAAGGAGAAAGCAAAACTAATCAATACAATAACAGGAACACCAAAGATATTTGACGAAAAGTATAGGCAAAGGCATCCAGGATGGAAAATTTTACAATAAAAAAAATAAGAAAACAAAGAAGAAAAGTAGAAAAAAGGATTAGTAATGGAAATGTTAAAGAAATAGAAAATGAGGTTATGGATTACCTGCAAAATGAAGGATTTAGTGTAGAAAATCTAACTTTGATAACATCACAGCATGATAGTACAATGGATCCCCAAATTAAGGAGAAACAGTGGAGCAGGAAACATCTGATCAGTTGTCATATGAAGATATTTTGGAGCCTTCCATAGAAAACTAGTACGAAAGTTCAGTTGGAGTGGCACAGCAAGGGGAGGAACAGGAAACTGTGGCAACTCTGATGCAGTCAATGTTCTGGAGTGAAAGGCCAGTGAGTTTCATTATGAAAGAGTAACAGAAAAGGCATGAAAGTGAAGAAAATGTGGCACAGGAAGATGCTCTGCAACTTTCTGTAGAATGCCCACAAGAAATGGAGAAGATACAATGTGCCCTCAATTTAGAAGAAAATGATCTAGAGAAGAGTTCCTTGATTTAATAGAGATGCACAGACGTATTAAAATTAAAGAAATAGAACACAGAAAGTTTGATAAAACAAATGAACACAGTAATTAGGACTGTTCATAGAGATTCATGCGATATAACAGAAGTAAATAGGATATACTACTATGACAGAGTCTTACCACAAAAGCACAGGGTAGTAAGGGAAAGGAAGGGGAGAAATCAAATGCCATCATAAAAGAATCAAATAGAGAAGACTTCATGCTCATCAAATGATTTATAAAAATCAGTGTATACCAAGACTATATATTCATAGGTTCATAGGTGTGTACTAGGCTAATGGTCCTGGGGCCTTTATAAGCCTACCCCATAGAAGTGCCCTGGTTTTGCACCGCCCGTCGTTAGTTCCCAGTACCTCTGTCAAGTAGAGCCACTGGAGTGATCCCCATGGTGAACTTTCTATTTCCTATCCACTCATGAAGATTTCTCTTGAAGAGGGCTAGTGAGGTGCTCTGCTTGACATGTATGGGGAGTATATTCCAGAGCATGGGCAGTCTCTGGGTTATGAAACTGTCCCTCCAGCTTCTTCTATTGATTGTAGTAATGAGGTTGAGATCTCTGGAGCATGTGGTGCAGAGGGAGTGGGATTTCTTTAGATGTAGCATTTCTAAAAGAGCTGGATCAGACATGGCTTTGTAAGTCAAGCAGAGATTGCCTTTTAGTAGACGATATGAGACAGAGAATAGGTGGAGTTTTTTGAGTCTCTCCCTATAGGACATGTGTTTAAGGCCTAGGATCCTCTTCATGAGGTACTTTTGTAGCTTCTCCAGCTGTTGCAGGTGTCTAGTGAGGAAAATGTCAAATTGGGCATTATACTCTATGATTGGTCTAATGAGGGAAGAGTAGAGAGAAATGATGACCTCTTTCTTCCTGGATGCAAAACCCTTGATAATGAGATGTGCTACATAAAAGGACTTTTTGGCCACAGTGGCAATGTGGTGGTCGAAGGAGAGGTTACTGTCAACCTGTGTACCCAGATCTCTTATAATGCCTGCAGTGTTCAGTGGGCTCCCTTCGATGTGGTAATTAGTGGGAACTGAGTTTTTCCCAAAGGGTATGATGACGCATTTTTTGGCATTAAGCTTAAGGCCATGGTTTCAACACCAGTCATTGGTCTCAGTGAAGCCTTTCTGTAGGGTGTCTGCATCACTTGGGTAGTTAATAATGGCTCCCAACTTGCAGTCATCTGTGAATTTGGTCAGCCAGAGTCCCTCCATGTTGGCCTGGACTTCTTAAAAGTAGATGCCAAACAGGAGAGGACCCAGGACCAATCCATGTGGGACTCCAGTCATGACTGGTCAGCAGTCTGACTTGAAGTCCACTACTTTCACACTGTGTGTTCTATCTGTGAGCCAGTTTGCAACCCACCTAATGATATAGGGGTCGATGCCTAGTTTGGTGAGTTTATCAGTAATTCCTGAGTGAGAAATGGTATTAAAGGCCTTGGCCAGATTGAAGCAGGCTGTATGAACTGCCTTATGTTCATCCACTTCTCTGGTGACTGATTCAAAGAAGTGAAGCAGGTTGAGAAGGCATGATCTACCTTTCACAAAACCAAACTGAGTGAGATCTAGAGTTTGGCAATTCCCTATATCCTTGTTAATTAGGTCCATGATGTTGTACTCCATAGCATTACATATCAGACTCATCAGGCTAATGGAGCAATAATTTCCAGGGTCTGTAGTCGCTCCTCCTTTATGGGGAGGGATGACTGTAGCAGTGCGCCATTTGGTAGGGCAAAGCCTGAGGTGAGGCTTTGAGTGAACAGAGGACACAGATGTGGTGCCAGTTCTCTTTATAATTCATGTAGAACACAGCCAGGGATATTGTTGGGTGCCATGGAAGCTGTATTCTTGGCCTTTGACTATGCAGCTTTAGCCTCTGCTGCAGTAATGCAAGGTGCCTGGCATTCTTCTGGTATTAAGATTGGTCCTTTGGGGGGAGAGAGGGGTAAGTTGGCACTGAATCTGTCAGCCAGTATGTTGGCAATATCTGTTGGCTCAGTATAGGAGGTACAATTGTGCAGCTCTGGGTATTGCCATGGAGATTCTTAATATAACTAAACAAGGCTTTGTGGTTGTTTTTAGTGTCTGCCGCAATTCTGCCTTCATAGCTGGCTTTGGAGGTTTTGATGAGGGTTCTCAACTTTTTGTTGAAGCTAATAAGGGAATTTTTCCAGGCCTGGGACTTCAACTTTTTCTTTAACAGTTTCTTCCTTCTGTTGTAAAGTTTATTAATGGCAGGGGATCACCAGTCTGGCTTCTTTTTTTGGAGGAGAGCATCTTGGATCTGTTGGGTATGGCTTGTTCCATGCATTTATGTAAGTGTTCATACAGTGCATTGGTGTGTGATTTGGCAGTCATGCATCTATTTTCCATTGGCATGGGGTGCCGTAAAGTTAGCCACCTCTGTTTTTAGGAGTCCAAAGTCAGCTTTGGAGAAGTTTTTCATGGTGGATACCTTTGCGGAGGGTGTGGGCAAGATGTGGATTTCCATGGTGATTAGTTTGTGGTCGGATCTAACCAGGGAGGAATTGACTATTGGTTTAGAGCAATAGTTGCCCATGTTAGTAATAGCCAGGTCAATGATGTTGCCTCCTCTAGTGGGGGCAAGAATGAGCTGGTCCAGGGTATTGGAATTGATGAATTCCAGGAAGCGTCAGGCTAGTGAATTGGTGCTTGAGTAATTTTCTCAATTGATGGAGGGGTAATTGAAGTCTCCTAGTATGAGAGTGTTGGGTTGGACCTAGATAGATTCCAGGGTGCTTAGTAATGTAGAGTGAGAGTCTAGGGACATGGTTGGGGACCTATAGCAGGCTATGAACTGGATTGCATTCTTACTCAATGTTAGTTGTACCTGAACTATCTCAGATGCATTATGCTGGGCTACTAGTCTGGAGGTGTGCATATCCTTTATGAATATGGAGACATCACTGCCTTTGGAGCTTCGATCCATGTTTCGGGGTGGGGCCAAAGGGTATGGAATGAGTTATAGCCTGGTGGTGCAGGGGTGTTTTCTGCTGCTTTAAACCAGGTCTCCCTTACAGCACAAATGTCAATGTTCTCCATTTTGAGGAATGCTTTGAGTGAGTGCATCTTGTGATTTAGACTTCTAACATTGAGCAGCATGACCCTCAGATTGCATTTATTTATAGCCGTTACAGTGGTAATTTGGTCTTTAGAACACTGCCTAAAAAAGGCACTATATGCGTGACAAGAGCCTTAGGCAGTACCCAGAAACCCAGGGGTGACAGATGGAGGCCATTTCTGGCAAACCATTGAGGTCTGCCAATCCTGTTATCCCAAGCAGGCAGATAATGGATCCCCTTAGAATGACACCAGAAATTTAGCCAATTGTTGAAGTCAATCTTTTTTTTTGTTAGTACTGCGGTATCATTCTGGGTGATGGTAGGATACTGCTCAGGGCTAGTGTCATACCTACCTGGGCCACATAATCCGAGAGCTCCACCATGTCGCTTTTCATGTAGTCCAAGGAGGTGCATCTCAGGTTATTCACACCCACATGGACAATGACAGAGTCATACTTGTACTTGTGGAGTGACCTGAGTGCATGTGTTATGTGTCGGATTCTGGCACCTGATAGCTGTCTGTTACCTTTTCCTTATTCAACCTAGTGAGTGGGACATCTGTGTGCCTCACTATTGAGTCATCTATAATTAGTGTATTGGGCAAGGTGTTTAGCCATAGGGGCTTAGGTTGAGAGGCACACTGTGGAGGTGAGCTATGTGTCCTGTGCTTTGTGCTGTGTTGTGGTGGCCGAATGCATTCCTCTCTTGGAGGTCTCTGCTGTTTGGGTAAATTTCTCTTGAGTGCCTTTGTGAAGGTGGGTGTGTGGTTTGTGTTTTTATGTGAGAGCTGTGGTAGTGGGTGTTCTGGAGGGCTATGTGTTCCATGTGGAGTGATGCAGGTGTTGACCTTTGCTTCTTGACCAACTAGTCCGATCTTGGCTAAAGAGTGCATAGCTTCCAATTTGGTGATATAAGTGCATCTCTCACAAGTCTGAGTGTTGGGAAGTAAGAGGAGAGGGTTGTCTGTGTACATAAGGCAGTTGCTACACTGCCTCAGAATGCCCAAGTGCATCAGGTTAATAGGAGAAAGCACAGGGAACTGCCCTTTAATCATGCCAGGAGGGGTGGTCATAACTACTAAGTACTGGAGCTATTTCCATGAACAACAGCTAGTGCTGATGGCTCTTAGGTGTGCTATAATTCCTACAAAAACCTGTTGAAGTGCAAAGTGATTAGGCTATTTGAAGTGCAAGAGAGAATGCAAGATCTAAGGGAAAAAATGAAGAGCAGACTTTCTGGCACAGTAGTAGTTTATCTCAGCTCGGTGCTGCTGAGTGGAGCTTAAACAAGAACAAACCTATGCAAACACGGGCTTTTAAACCAGAAAGTTGAAAGGGATGGAAAAACTGCCCAAACGGCCAATAAACTACAATTTCTGGGCTGGAAACCACTCATCTTGTTCTAGATAAGCTACCTAGTGCTTACCACTTCCACTGATTAGCTAGAAGGCTTCCCTCCAACAGAGAAAGGCTTGCAGGGCTCAGAGGCTTACAAACAGTCCTGGATACAGCAAATCTGTATCAGGACTAGACTAGTTGCAGGAAAGGAGGGAAACAAGTGCAAACGTGGGCTTTTAAACCAGAAAGTTGAAGGGGATGGAAAAACTGCCCAAACAGCCACTAAACTGCAATTTCTGGTCCAGAAACCACTTCTCTTGTTGTAGTTAGGTTACCTAGTGCTTACCACTCCCACTGATAAGCTAGTAAGCTTCCCTCCAACATAGAAAGGATTGGGGGGGGGGGCTCAGTAGCTTACAAATAGTCTTGGATACAGCAAATCTGTATCTGGAGTACACTAGTTACAGGAAAGGTGGGAAACAAGCTTAGAAGTTTTTTTTTTACAGAAAAGCAGCTAAAACAGCAGTAAAACAATTTAAATGCAATGCAAGTTAGCACACTTGAGTGTGTAGCAATATTAAAGCAAATGCAGTTTATATAAATGCAATTAAATTACAAAATGACTAAAAACATGCAGAAAGCAGTAAATTAGGAAAAAATCAAAATGAAGACACTTAGAGTATCAGAAAACAATTTCAGCAAATATATAAATAATTCAGTCAAGCAACAATTAAGACAGTGCAGAACTCTGAACAGTTAAAAAGTGCCAAAAAATATACTTATCAGCTTTATATTTACAGATTGTTTGAGAAGCACACTCAGTCAGAACACAAGGAGATTCTAGCAATGGTAGATTCTAGCAATTTTTTTTTTTATAAAGTGGAAAGAGAGAAAGGAGAAACAGAATATAATTCAAGGTTAAGAAACAAAGTGGGTTGTCCTTCTCAAATGTTCTCTCTGTATTAGGTAGAATGAGCTAATGACACTAGATTGGGAGGAGTGTCCCAGATCAAATTTACAGTAGTGGCAGGCAACTGCAAAGCCACCAATATAAGCACAAGACACCAACAAGGAGGGAGGATGAGGAACTATACTACAGCTACTAGCTACTCACAAACAGAAAATACAATTCTCAGTATGAAAAAAGCAGATTTCAGTTAAGTAATTCAGTAAAAGTGCAATTGCAGTAATGAAACACTATCTAGCAATGAAAAATACATTTAAAACAGTATACAACAGTACACAAATGCAGTGAAACAGTAAAAAAAGCTTTATAACAGTGCAAAATGTAGTAGAAGCTGTATAGCACAATTAAAAGCATTAAGAAGTGCAATTCAATGAAATAAATGTAAGAAATAACTTATTCTGCTCTTGGGGTCTTAGGGAATTTCTGCTTTGTCCCAGTGATGAATCACCACTCCACAGCCTGGTAAAAAACAAGTGCAGCCCCCTGCAGACACAGGGTTTAAATACCAGAAAAGATGGAAGAATCTAGAAGCTCAGATTACTACCCAGTCCTGCTAGACCCTGCTCTTTCAACCAATCACTCATGCTAGAGAAGGTCAGGCAACCCTGTTACTCTCACTTACAGAGAGGACAAGACACTATCAGCAGAAGATGGCTGCCAGAAACACAGGAACTCAACAAACAAAACAGCCAGGCCTGGATAACAGCAGGCCTCTATCCAAACTATGCTACTTAACTAGAATACAGAAACCTCACAAAAATGCACAGAAAAGCACAGATAGAGCACTCACAAACAGAAAATACAACCCTCAGTATGAAAATGCAGTTTACAGTTAAGTAATTCAGTAAAAATGCAATTACAGTAATGAAACACTATCTAGCAATGAAAAATACATGGGTTGCCAGATGCATTTTCAATAAATGTGAGTTCCAAGGGAATGGAAGTCTGCTGTTCACGCTAAGTCTGTTTTCAGTGTGAGTCTGTTGTGTTTTGTTTAGCAAATGCCTGTCAGTGTCTTTACTGTAATAAATATAAGAACATTTTAAATTAAATATAAATCCATTACTATTGTAAAAGTAAAAAAGAAAAAGTATACATACCGACAGGTTTGAACATTTTTTTTTCTTATAATTGCTGAGCGACATTTAAGTAATGGGATATTGGTATAGTTGGGGTTGGGGGGTGGGCCCTGGTCGATTACTCTGCCTAAAGCTCCATTTGTCCATGATCTGGCTCTGATTATTGCCATTACCTATCACTAAAATTTTGTATATTGTCATGTCTTGGTTAGTCCAGTTGGAGTAGATCAGTTTATGCTGACATTTCCTTTTCCTTTATGGACTGTTACAAAATCTATGAAGGATATCTTGCACAGTATAGAAGGATTTTCTAACTACAACAGAGACATGGTTATTAGGGTAAATTTTATCAACATAGGTACCCAAGATCCTGATGACGGTGTTAAATTTAAGTGGAACGTTATTTATATGGTATGTAGTAGTGATATTAGATTTACTACAAGAAACAATACTGTATTTCTTGGCATTGAGGGTAAGCCCATGATAAACAAGCCAGAGTTTGTCTGGTCCAGACCTTGCTGGAAAATCTGTTGCAGTCCATGTCATGGTTTCAATATCATTTTGTAAAACAACATCTGGGTAGACTGCAAGGTCTCATATGAAACCAGAGTACATTGTTACTTTTTCCATGATTTTTTTTTTTTATTTAAGTGCTTAAAATGAACTTCAAGAATACAAACAGCCGAAACAAGAAACAAATAAGCAACATAGTGGGACATAATTCTCAACCCCTTAGCACGAGAATTCTAGACAAAGCCAGAGATAATGGGGGACAAAGTTTCAAAATCAGGGACAGATTTTAAATAGTGCTTTTATCAACTTAAAAAGGTAATAGGGTAACAGACACTGCATTAGCATGCATATTCTGAAAGATATGAATTCTTAAACTCACATACCTGTCATTATCTAGTGATTTAATTCCTCAACAATTTGCCAGAAAACCACCAATTTTATGAGGATTGGGTCAAAATCAAGAGGCAGAAATCTCAATGCTATACAAAATTCTGGACAGTTGAGAGGTATGCAATGGGGAAATGGGTTAATAGGGACCCAGTCAGGTATACACATGCATATTTAAAATCTAGAAACTTCAGTTGTAAACAAAAAATAAAGAAGTGCCCTTTAATTCATATTAACATCTCATAGCTCATGGCTAATCATATAATGGCTGGGAATTCATGAATGGCCATGTTTAGTATTCATGAATATGAGATGTAGTACTTCAGGAAGTGTACTGTAAAGAAACCTGAAGGCAGTGCAGAGGATCAATTTTTATTCTTTAAGAGAAAGAGGGTAGTAGGCATGTCTTTAAACTGCTGACTGCTGTCAAAAGGCAATACATTTGGAGGACTGGTCCTTTAGGGAGGTGCCGAGAGATGTCTGAGCTTTCAGTGCATATTACAAACATATGCAATACACTGATACTAAGCAGAATCCTCCCTTATGCAGGAGTGATGCCTAGGTACAAAAAAAAGGTGATTGTCTTTAACAACTGGCTATATAAACTGTGCCATTGTAGATCAATCCAGAATGTGTCAGCATGGAACAAGGTGCTTGACAGTACTGTTGCTTTGTAAACAGTGATCTGCCTGTCTTGCTCAAAGGCTTCCACCTACTTGGTAAAGAATTTGCTGCCCCATAGTGCCTTTTTAGGCAAAAGTTTTCTGTTAATGAACATTCCAATGTACCAAAGGTATCAATGACAAAACAGGATCAAATTAAGAGGTTTCAACTCAGTGCTAGAAATCTATACCTCTCAACCATACCAAATTCCTTGGAATTTACCGGTTTTGAGGGGAAAATAACGGGGTGCCATGAATTTCAGAGTGGCCCCTTTAATTCCCTATTTCTTTGTTTATTTAATTTACAATCAGAATATGCCTGGCAGTTAGTCAAGCAATTAATTCAAGAGATGGGATGGGCAAAGGTGGGTTGCAATGGTGCATTCGGGGTGGTGCTTATTTGACAGACAAGCTGCCATGAATTAGATTATTTACAATGGTAAGTTATTTAACTGAAGTCTTTTGTGGTTACATAGGTTACCACTGGTATTTTGTCCAGCATATGATTTCATGATACTTATTGACACCTAGTGACATTGACTCATTTCCAGGTAATCCTTTAAGTAGGTGGAAACTTCACTGTAGTGAACGTGTAGGGGTGATCTAACATAGCTCGATCTACCCACATGGATCCTATTGTTTAGAATGGATGTAGTAATGATGAGAAGGAACAATCACTTTTGAGGTGAATACAACGTATAAATCATTAAAATTAAAGTTACTGAATGCACAGTGGTGAACTTTTCAGTGCTTATAACAGATGCTCATGTTTAGCTGTGTGCAACTGGTTGTTTTTCCTGGAAGCACTTTGACAAAATGTATGTGAAGAGCACACATGTTAATCAAATTCCTTGTTCACGAATTCTGAGCAAAACGGTACCTAATGAGGGACAAGGTTCCAAAATCAGGACTACAGCAGTTCACTTTAAAAGTTTTCAGAATGTGTAGGATGAGGATCTCAGTTGTAAGTATGCCATTTGCCCTTTTGTAGTTTAGCCACAAAACTAATTCTCAGTCCGTTACTTCAAGAATCATGAGCATAGGCTTGCAATTGGGGAAAACATTTTAAATAAAGGTACCATGTAGTCAGCACATTGATAGCAAAAGGGGGCTAGCAGTATTTCAGACCTAAGGTTTTTAATTTAATGTATAACTTAAATGTTGTAATTATCTCCGTATCATTACAAAAACATACATTTTAGGAATAATGTACTAAAAATCTGGGCCAGAAGCTACTCCTAAAACATAATTTCATCTGGTTGGGCAAATTTCAGGTGCAGAATGCCCTTTTATCAGCACTAGAATATGTTTTGTAGTAACAGAAGAAACTGAGGCCGGGTATTTTCTGCCTTCCACCCATGGCACTGATTTTGACCTGCTTGTGGCTTTTCTTTTTATTAAAAGTACTTTCATACCTCTCAACTGTCCATATTTTTTGCAGAATGTACAGATATTTGGCTCATATTTTTGGTCTGTTCCTCATAAAATGTGTGTTTTTCTGGCAAATAATTGAGGAATGAAGTCACTAAATAATAACAGTCTTTCCAGTTTCAGACTTCATATCCTTCAGAAAAATGCAGGCTAGCACAAAATCTTTTATTTAAGTAACTTTCTAAGTTTATAGGACTAATATTTAAAAATTGTCCCTATTTTTTGGCCTTTGTTCCCCCATTATTTTTGGCTTAGTCCAGATTTCTTAAGCTAAGAGGTTGAGGGCAGGACTTCAGAAATTATGAGCCAAGATAATTTGTTAAATGATTGCTTAATATTACTGCTTTTCCTGTAATGATTAATATACAAAAAGTGTTCGCTTTCATATTTTATGAAAAAGGTTTTGCTGTATGTTTGCTTGTGACATCATGCACACCACGTTTTACCAGTGAAATATGGATTGTATCTATAAATGACAAGTGCAAAATCAGATTATTTCATTGCTGAAGATGTGAATTTTTATAACAAACCGAGGAAAACCCTGAAAAAAAAGGCAATCATTGCAGCAGATTTTGATTGTCTTCTCTGTGTCACCTGGAATTCCATGCTTGACCCTATTGTCATTTTAGGAAGGCCATTCCAGTTTTCAACACTTATTTTATAAAATAATAGTTACTTATATCTCTCTATGCTGTACATTTTGCATTTTCAAAATGTGCCATCTTCTTAATATGGTTCTAATTTGGACTTGGAATTTTTAAGTTATTTAAAGCTATATTTATTTATTTATTTTATTTTACATTTGTTTACCGGGTAGTGTCTGACTGGGCTGGAAGACCATTTTCAGCAGAGACCTGGGGAGAACAGCTCCACAACATGCAATGCAATTTAGACAGTAGACTAAAAACAATATGACTCAATACATATTAATCAGTATCAAGAGTACAGTACAGTATTTACAGTATTTGAAATTAGAGTACACATTGGTATATATGATATAATGTTAATACTAGTTATACTTTACATGTGGAAACTCAGAGGAATTTAAAAAATACAAATTGATTAAGAAAGTGAAAAAAGACAGATAGCTTGTAACTAGATAGAATTGTGAGAAAATTATTAGTGAGTAGAAGAGGGTAAGACAAAAGAAATGCAGAAATGGAAGGTTTTTAAACAAGAGTTGACCTATGTAGATTTTAAACAAGAGTGATCTATATGTTTTGTAGAGTTTTTATGGTGTCAGAAGCTCAACAGGTAGCACATTCCCCTTTGGTGCTAGAATATCAGAAGGCTGCGGGTTCCTTCCTACTCCAGGTGCTTGGATTTATTCTTCAATATTGGCACTACAGTATAGCATAAGGGGGTGCTGTACGTGTGGAAGCTGTCATTTCAGATGAGTTTTAAACTGAAGCATACCTCTCAACTTCCTAACACAAGAAATCTGGATAAAGTCTTCAATAATGGGTGGGGGGGGGTGTAAATCAGAGCATGTGCATGTACCTTTAAGAAGCATTTCCAGATGTAGGTACGTGCATATAAACAGTGAGCACGTGCAGGCAGCAGTGCCATTTTGAGAGAACAGCCAGAGTGTTAACATGTATGAATGTGGTATTCAGTCTGTTTATAAATTTATTTAAGTTTAAGTTGCAAAGCCTCACTTCTGATGTGTTTGTGTATAATAAAGCTGCTTCAACTGAACCCACAAATGTTCGTCTGTTTTATCCTGGCCAGATGAGTGACATGGTGTCAGAACCAGGATTAAGAGAACAACTTCTTCAAGCCATAAGGTGCAAAGTTGAAGGTGAAGGCAGATTAAGTTGACTGAGTGAAACAGAGCTCAGACAGACAAAAAGGGCCAGAAACAAACTTAAGGTAAAGAAAACTGCACAAATTATTTATTTGGCAAAGAAAATGAAACAGTGCATTTATAAGGCACAAAATGCATTATTAATCAAACAAGTAGCACAAAACCTATTATTAATCAAACAAAAGACACAAAAGACATTATTAATTAAACAAAGTGTTCAAAACTGCAATATTTGATAAAACTAGCAGAGATATTCATATGGGGCTCAAAATTACCTTTGGCTTGAATAACGAGAATGTTTAAAGTAAAACGTGCACTGCAAAAGTATAATGAGCATAATAAGAGATTAAAAGAGCATAACGAGTACAATGAAAGGGCAAATTAAGCTTAATGGGCAAGGCGACTGCATGTTTTTACTAAAAGACCATGTTTGGGTGCAAACTACTGTTTCACATTGACCAAAGACATTCAAAGCATAACTAGAGTTGTTTGAAGCATCTCAGAGTGTGCAAAGTGTTTGCAGAGTGTGTGCTTTATTACGGTGCAATTATTTCAAAGAGTTTGCTGTGTGCAAAATACAGTTATATTGCAAAGTGCAGTCAAAGTGCAGCCATTTTGAAAAGTTTCTTGTGCTGTGTGCATTTATTCGCAGAGTGCTGCCATTTCAAAGTGTTTCTTACACTGTGCAGAGTTATTTTGTGAAGTACAGGCATTTTGAAACGTTATTGTGCTATGTACAGTTTATTTGCAAAGTGCATTCATCTCAAAGTGTTTCTTACTCTGAGCTTTTTCTGCTGTGTACAGTTTATTTGCAAAGTACAGTTATTGTGAAGTATTTCTTATACTGATAAGGAGTGGTTTCGCAAAGTACAGTGATTTCAAAGTGTTTTTGTGCTAAGGAAACTTATTTGGCAAAGTCCAGTTATTTCAAAGAGTCTGTTGTGCTATTGGGCATAATTACAAGTGCTGGCACAAAATTCTGGCATATGTATATTTATGTGTGTATGTTCATACATAATTTCAAGCATCTTCATAACTGTGTGTTGAGATGGCAGAGGTATTTTGCAGACCGAGCCCACTTGTGTTTGATTATAATATAGCAGAGAATTGGAGAGTATTTGAGTAAAATATATTTTCATACAAGCAGCTTTTTTTTGACAAAGATGCACATATGAGGGCATTTATTTTGCTTAAACTAGCTGGGTCAGAAGCTATTGAAAGAGAGCGTTCATTTGTGCATGCACCAGACGTATATGCAGGAGAGGGGGCAAACTGCCATATTGTGGTACCGGCTGAATCAAAGGAGTACCCTGAGTGCTTAAAATATAAATTTAGAGAAATGTGCAACCCTCTCAGGCAAATGTTACATTAGAGAGGCACTTATTTTATACAAGAGACCAAAAGGCAGGTGAACCTTTTGCAGCTTATATCACTAACTTGAGAAATAAGGCAAAATGTGCAGATTTGGTGACTTGAAAGATGAGCTAATAAAGGACAGGCTTGTGTGTGGTGTTAATAGTGCTGCAGTGAGAAAAGTGTTTAGTATTTGGTCAGCAATGCCACAAGTGTAAAAAATGGAACCATTTTTAAAAGTTGTGTATATCAAGCAAGCCTTGTTAAGTTATTAAGAAAGGTCACTGAAAAAAGCAAGATGATTATGTAGAAAGCTGCAACCCTACTTTCTATGCAGATGGTGAATCAGTGGTCAGTGAAAAGGTTAATGCAGTAGATTTATTGGAAAACAATGAAGTATTTTGTACTGTTCTGATCAATGGTAAAGCCACAGAGCTCAAAGTAGACACTGGTTCAAAGTGCAATGTAATGTCAGCAGAAACATTTGCTATAGTAAAGGCTGGTGAGCAACTTAATTTGGTCAATTGTGCAAAGCTTGCTGGTTATGGAGGAGAAAAGATTCAAACCAAAGGCTCAATAATACTTTTATGCTATTTGGCTGTTAAAAGTTACAGCTTGCAATTTTATGTAGTCCAAAGACCTGTGCAGTCATTACTAGGTCTCAGAGACAGATTGAGAATTAAACTACTTTCTTTTACCAAAGAAGTCTTATCATGTAAGCATGTCCCAGTTCCAACTTCAGTGATACTATTTTCTAAAAGTATGCTGATGTGTTTGATGACAAGCTAGGTAAACGTACAGTTGTGTACTCCATGAAAATAGATCCAGAGGTCAGTCCAGTGGTCAGACCAGTGAGAAGAGTTCCAATAGCTATGCAGGACAAAGTTAAAGTCCAGTCAGACAAAATGGTGCCGCAAGGTGTGATTTGTCCAGTCACAGAACCAAATGAGTAAGTGTCTTCCATGGTAGCTGCTCATAAGAAAAATTCAGATAAAAATCACAATATGCATTGAAGAGACTTGAATAAGGCATTAAAAAGACCTTATCATCCTATGCATGCAGTCAATGATATTGCAACCCTTATGCCAAATGCCACTGTTTTTTTCTGTCTTAGATGCAAAGAGTTAATTTTGGCAAATGATGTTTGATCACAAATCTTCACTACTGATGACATCCAGTACCCCATTTGGTAGATATAGATTCCTCCGGATGCCTTTTGGAATACATTCTGCCAGTGAAGTCTTTCAGTGTGCAATGGAGCAATTTTTTTCAGGCTACTCATCTGCAATAATAGTTGATGATTTACTGGTTGGAGGTAATGGTGAAGTAGTGCATGACAGAGACCTCAAGAAAGTTCTCAGCAGTGTGCTTGAAGTGAATTTAAAGCTCAATCCACTGAAGTGCAAATTCAGACTACCAGAAGTCACTTATGTAGGTCATTGATTTAGCAGTGCAGGCTTATGACCAGATCCTTCCAAACAAGCAGCCATTCTTGAGATGCCAGCTCCAGACAATGTCCAGGCCCTACAGCGTTTTCTTGGTATGGTTAACTATTTGGGAAATTTAACCCTGACTTTAGTGAGTTATCAGCAGCTTTAAGAGAGATGACATGCAAAAATGTTGCCTGGTCATGGTTAGAACAACACCAGAGAACATTTGATAACCTCAAACAGCAAATTGCTAACCACCTACATTAAGATAATATGATGTCCACAAACCAGTAGTTTTTTCCTGTGATGTTTCAAAGTTTGGTCTTGGTGCAGTTATTCTTCAAAAAGGCAGACCTGTTGCCTGTGCATCTGGAACTCTTACCCAAACTGAGATGCAGTATGTTGAAATTGAGAAGGAACTTTTGGCAATTGTGTTTGCATATGCGAAGTTCCATGATTATATTTATGGCTGAGCTATCCAGATAGAAACTGACAATCAACCTCTATCACTATTTTAAAGAAGCCTATGCATTCAGCTCCAGCAAGACTACAAAGAATGATGCTCAAATTACAAAAGTATAATTTCAAAATGGTCTGTATAAAAGGTAAACTTCTTTATCTGGTTGATAGAGAAGTTTGACTTTGATGTCATGGAAGTGTGTACTTTTTCTACCATGAGACGTGATGAGCTAACAGATGAATCAAACACTGATCCAAATTTGAAAAAGCTCAACCACTTCATCAATGTAGGATGGCCATCAAGGCAATCCTGTGTATTGCCAGAAGTACAACCTTATTTTCCATACAAAGATGAGATGCTGATGGAACACAGTATCATTTTCAAAGGTCCAATAGTTATTATTCCTACTTCCTTACAATGTGAATACATTCAGATTTTGCATTGTGGCCACCTAGGTTCTGATTCTACCAGAAGAAGGGTAAGAGGACTAGTATTTTGGCCTTCTCTATTGAGAGACATTGATAAAGTGCTTTCTTCTTGCTCACTGTGCAACAGTACTAAGCTGCATTGGCAAAAAAGAGCCACTTCATCTCAGCCAAATTCCTGAACTACCTTGGTCAACAGTAGCCACTGACATATTTGAGTGGAAATAATCAGAATTACTTAGTCTTGGTAGACTCTTATTCGAACTGGTTTGAGATCGATTTGCTACCTAATCTAATGTCCAGTGCTGTTATTACTAAGATGGAACATTATTTCTCAGTCCATGGTAGTTCTCAAAAGTTATTTCTGATGACAGTTCTCAGTTTACCAGTCAGTTGTTTCAGAGATTTGCAAGAGTGGGACTTTATCCATGTTACTAGTAGTGCTGAATACCCACAGTCAAACGGCCTTGCTGAATGTATAGTACAGAATGCAAAGCAATTACTAAATAGATCAAAGCATGATAATACTGATATCTTCTTGAATTTACTTAATCTCAGAAATATACCCATGACAACCTACTTGGCTCGCCTGCTCAGACACTTCTATCAAGGCAAGCCAGAATAAGCTTGCCTATTAGTTTAGTTTGCTGGTGCCTAATGCTAAAAACAACAGACCAATCAAAGCCCAACTTTTTAAAAGCATTCTTCTCAGAAGTCCAGCTATGATAAAATGTGCAGATTTCATCTGTTAAAAGAAGGAGAGACAGTGATGATGCAAATGGCGAAAGGCTTTGATCGAACTGGTTAAGTGAGAGGTATATATACCGAGATGAGATCCTACTTAGTAGAACTTGAGGGTATAGAATACTCGAGAAACCTCAGACATCTTCTTCCTGTATCAGAAGCGGTATTGCAACATAGTACCTGTGATAGAGACTATATATCTCAAAGCAACCTTGACAATGTTGGCACTAAAGAACATGTCTCAGTATCCATTCCTGCTACTGATGATGTCCCAGTTGTCCCCAAAGTTGAACATTACTCGAAGTCCCCATTGCTAGATATAATTTTGACTTTTATGTTCCACAATCAGTTCATATTTCTAGACCTAATATAAAATACACATTATCCTGGACATGATTTTTCATATGTGTCTGATTTTGTACAATTGCATGTCAAATAATTAGTTTTGAATGACTGCATGTCAAAAGATCATTTCTGTAAATTGTATGTTATTGAATACTTTCATTTCATATAAGGACTATTTCTCAAAGAGGGAGGATGTAGATCAGAGCATGTGTATGCACCTTTAAAAAGCATTTGCAGAGGCAGGCATGTACATATAACTAGTGAGCATGTGCAGGTAGCAGTGCCATTTTGAGAGAACAGCCAGAGTGTTAAAATGTATGAGTGTGGTAGTTAGTCTGTTTATAAGTTTATTTAAGTTTAAGTTACAAAGCCTCAATTCTGATGTAGAAATACTTCTGGATGACCACAAGAACCAAAAGACTAAACTGGAAGATACAGAAGAAGAGAATGAAATCCACACGATGTTAGCATAATAAAAACGTTTAATCTACGCTTTCGCAACCAAACTTCTTCAGAATAAAATATACATTCTCAACATCACATTTAAAAACAGTTTTGAAATACCTCTGCACCAATAAACACATCCTTCCACTTGAACAATTATACAATTAATCAATAAAATTTCAAAGCACGGGAAGTTATTTCCTTATATAGAGTCTATGATCTTTCAAAAACATTTAACATTAACAGCATCATTTATACCAGTTTTTTTATCTGAATTTAATCTGATTTACCATAAAGCCTCCTTTTGTTCAAGATTTGTTTTGAAATTGCCACCCCTAAAGTCATGACTTCCTTGCTCTAGCACAGAAAACAAAAAAAATGTTTACATAGGACAGATGATAGTGTGCTTATAAAAAGCATTTGTCTTGTCTTGTTTTCTAATATTGTAATAATGTTATTTTATTCTGGTGCATAGGGATCTTGTAGTCATACCAATGTAGAATGCACTACAATATGCACACATACCAATGTATACAACTCAAAGTGCCCTGGAACTTTCAAAATATAAGGCAAATATTCTAAATTAACTAAGGGACTTTCAGAAATGTATCTATATATGTTACAGTTTCCACACTTATACATTCCCCATCTTTTCTGTGTGATGTTACAGCAATATACAGATTTGTTTCTCTCTCTTTCTAAAATATTTTTTAAGTTTTTTTGATTTTTGTATATAAACCTTGGTTGAGTCCCCATTATAGATTATAAATCTTTATTTCCCTCTAGAATTTTCCAATTTTCAGAAATAATATTTCTAATTATATAGCTCTACACCTCTGGCTTAAAAACCTCAGCTTTGGCCGGCTAAGAACTTGCTGTATTCAACTGGACGTATAAGAGAATTTAAGTACCTTTATCTGCTCTTTTTTCAAAAAAATACAGTATTTAAATTGATTTTAACTGTGTGGAAGGAATATTAACTGAACTGGAAGTTAGTCAGTGTTTGCTGAATTTTGTTATTTGCTAGTAATTACAGGTGTGGGGGTAGTCACATTCTTTGATTTCCTGTCCTTGCCTATTTAAGTGGTACAGTGTGAAATATTTTCTGCTTAAAAACCTCAGCTTTGGCCGGCTAAGAACTTGCTGTATTCAACTGGACGTATAAGAGAATTTAAGTACCTTTATCTGCTCTTTTTTTTTCAAAAATACAGTATTTAAATTGATTTTAACTGTATGGAAGGAATATTAACTGAACTGGAAGTAAGTCAGTGTTTGCTGAATTTTGTTATTTGCTAGTAATTACAGGTGTGGGGGTAGTCACATTCTTTGATTTCCTGTCCTTGCCTATTTAAGTGGTACAGTGTGAAATATTTTCTGCTTAAAAACCTCAGCTTTGGCCGGCTAAGAACTTGTTGTATTCAACTGGACGTATAAGAGAATTTAAGTACCTTTATCTGCTCTTTTTTTCAAAAAAATACAGTATTTAAATTGATTTTAACTGTGTGGAAGGAATATTAACTGAACTGGAAGTTAGTCAGTGTTTGCTGAATTTTGTTATTTGCTAGTAATTACAGGTGTGGGGGTAGTCACATTCATTGATTTCCTGTCCTTGCCTATTTAAGTGGTACAGTGTGAAATATTTTCTGCTTAAAAACCTCAGCTTTGGCCGGCTAAGAACTTGCTGTATTCAACTGGATGTATAAGAGAATTTAAGTACCTTTATCTGCTCTTTTTTTTCAAAGAAATACAGTATTTAAATTGATTTTAACTGTGTGGAAGGAATATTAACTGAACTGGAAGTTTTGACTCTGCTCTTCGGTTAGTCCCACCCACCCTCCCTGTTTTTGTTTTGGTGTTAATCTTAGTGGCCTTGCAACTGCCCGCCCCTCTTGTAAATTTGTGTTTGGATACTCCTTCTGGGCCCATCTCATTTGCTCACTCAACTGAGTGCAGTGAGATCATATTCTGATTTCAGGCACTCCTACTGTGTACAAAGAGAGCATCTGGGAAACAGAAAAAAAAAAAAAAAAAAAATTTAAGCTTGTTTCCTGCCTTTCCTGTTAAGTGGTATAGACTATTTGTAGGCTTCTGAGCCCCCAAGCCCTTCTGTGTTGGAGGGAAGCCTTCTAGCTTAGTTTTTTTTTCTTATAACTAGCCAGTTTTCTAGTTTCAGCACTCAAATCTGTTTCTTTGATCTCAGCACTTATTCAGAAAAAAAAAAAAAATTTCATTTGCTTTTACTGTACTTGTGTTTCTACCTACTTTTTTTACTTTTGCATCATCTTAAAAGTACTCAATTGTATTTATTACTGCTTGGTGTAACTCATTCTAAGCCTTTTGGTTTAAACACTTAGGCTTCAGACCAGTTGTTTTGCACTGAGAGGGTTTGTAGTCTGCACTGTAGTGGCAGAACAGGTAGCTTACATCCTTCTAGGTTGGGAACTGCTGATTGAGGGCTCAGTGTCTGTTATTCTAAAAGTGTATTAATTCTGGTTTAAGCACTTGGGCTTTCAGGCCAGTTATTTTACATTAAGAGGGTTTGTGGTCTGCACTCTTGTGGGAGGAGAGGCTGGACTCTGCCCTTCTGAGCTGGGAATTTCTGGTTAAAGGCTTATAGTGCATGCATATCTGAACTGCTTCTTACTGAAGTTGGTGCGCCTTGTTTGCTGTGGCATAGACTGGATTCGGGCCTGCTGGATCTAGCTTTGTTTGTGTAACTTGAGCACTAATCCAGGCATTCTCTAAAGTATTCAATTGTATTTATTACTGCTTGGTAGTAACTTGATTAAAGTGCAGCTATCATTCTAAGTCTTTTGGATTAATCACTTGGGCTTCAGACCAGTTGTTTTACATTAGGAAGGTTTGTGGCATGCACTGTGGTGGCAGGACAGGTAGCTTTCATCCTTCTAAGTTGGGAACTGCTGATTGAGAGCCCAGTGTCTGTTATTCTTAAAGTGTATTAGTTCTGGTTTAAGCACTTGTGCTTCAGGCCAGGTATTTTACATTAAGAAGGTTTGTGGTCTGCACTCTTGTGGGAGAAGAGGCTGGACTCTGCCCTTCTGAGCTGGGAATTTCTGGTTAAAGGTTTATAGTGCCTGAATATTTGAACTGTATCTTATTGAAATTGGTACACCTTGTTTGCTGTAGCATAGACTAGATCCAGGCCTGTTGAATCTAGCTTTGTTTATATGCTTGTTGTTTGTTTGCTTGTTATTTCCCTGGAACGCTAATTCCACCTAATACGCGGCTTCTCAGCGCTTCTGTGGATCACTAGTGATATCTGCATTGCTTACTGTACTTATTTCCTTATTTCACTTGAAAGAAAGTTACTGTTTGTCGTTTTTGCATTTAAGTTACCTGTAACACATTGCACTTAAGTTACCTGGCACTTGCTCACTAAAGCAATTATATAAGTCAGCACTAAAAATTAAAAGCACTACACCCTCACTCCCCACTGGCCCTGGTTTTCAATTATTAAGGAATTCCCAATATTATTCTAGCATGTCCAAAGGTCGTAAAATACAAAAACAGCAAACTGGGAAAGAAACACAGGAACAGGAGTACTCAGCTTTCACCACGAAAACAAAAGTATAGCCACGAACAAACAGGACTTTAATGTAAAGCGCTTTTCATCTGCTTGAAAGCAGACTTCTTCAGACATAATGAAAAAAGCAAGCAAACATATTTATACTCACAAAGAAAAACATCACTAATTAACAAGTCAATTAAGAATCAATTAACTGACAAGTGTTGATACACTATGGCTTAACCCCACAAAGCCCAGTGCAAACATCATTCTAACCTCAGTATATGTCTTAAAAAACAAGTTATAAAATAACACATAACATTAAAAGTAATTAAAATTAAAAGCAGGCAGACTCTAATATTCTAGTATTCTAATATTAGGATCTAAGTATACACTGCCTTAAGCAAATGTGTACCTAAACAAAGTACACACATTTACATAATAATACTAGACTGTATTTTAACCATAAACTATTATACTAGATTCTGCTTAAACTTTAAAAACAATCCCTATGTAATCTCAAGCAACTTGATTCAAAAGAGATGAAATAGGTGAAAGAGTAACATATCATACATTTTATATTTTATATGTTGTACAGTAGATAGAGAGTTACTCTATCTCACAAGACTTTTTAATTTCAATAAACAACTGATAGAACAGTTGCCATTCAACCCTGGGTATGAGTACGCGTTTAATCTGATCTGCCATTTAAGTTCAAGTTCTTGAAGGAGCAACTGAATTGGTGCACCTCTTTTAGATTCTGATAAGTGATCAATGACCATAAATTTAAAATTATGGTCACTATGTATTGAAATATGTTTGGCTAGAGCATTATCTTGTTTTCCCTTTTTGATTGCATATAGATGTTCATATATGCGTTCGCAAAGCTTCCGTTCAGTCTTACCCACATAAAATCCAGGGCATTTTTGGCACTGGGCTAAGTAGACCACCATACAAGAATTACAATTTGCTCTACAACGCATGTCAAACCCACTTTTATTAATATAGAATCTATTAGATTCGTGTATAAATTTACAGTAATTACAATTTTGGCATTTGTACATGCCTGGAGTACGTGTTAGATTGCAAAATGTACATTCAAGCAGTGATTTTAAATTCTTAGCCCTCCTGAAGGTTATTTCAGGACTAGCGCCTAGTTTGCTATAAACAGTGGAATTATTCTTAAATATCTCCCAATTCTTCTTAATAATATCAATAACAAAGCCACTATTCACATGGTAGGTTAAGATTAATCTAGAATTATTGTTTAAAGATGGGTTCTGTATAGTGGTAGTGGTATTAGTAAGTGGAGTAATGGGAGTATTGTTCTCACTGTTGATGGTAATTTTTAAAATAGGCTGGTAAATTCCTTGTACTCTTTTACTAGTCACTTCTTTAACCAGTTCTTGGAGTAGCGAAGGGGGGTAGCCCCTGTGTGTAAACATATTAACTAAAAGGTCACACTCGCTGTGAAAGGCTGCATCTGTGGTGGTAATTCGGGCAGCTCTTACCAACTGACCTTTAACTACCGATCTCTTCTGGTAGTAAGGGTGGCAACTGCTATAATGCAGAAAGGAGTTGGAGTATGTAGTTTTCCTGTATATACTTGCTACATAGGCTTTCAGCTCATAATTCTTAACCAGCCATATATCTAAATAAGCAATGGCGGTAGTACTGAAAGAGAAACTGAATTTCAAAAAGTCAGTAGATGAGTTAAACAGATTCAAAATTGCTAAAGCATCAGATTCAGCACCTTCTAGAAGGATAAAAATATCATCCAGGTAGCGAGTATAATGTTTAATTCTCTCCATTATTGTCTTGTTACTAAAAATGTACTCTTTCTCCCAATGGGCCATTACCATGTTGGCTATACTAGCCCCACATGGTGAGCCCATAGCCACTCCCACTTTTTGGAGATAAAAGTTGTCACCTAACATAAAGTAGTTGTTGTAAAGAATCAGGTCTAACAATTCCATAACAAGTGCAATTTCACTAGCAGTAGCATTGTGACTTTTCAGAAAAATTCCTACCCAATCTGTGACTATATTAAGTGGAATACAAGTATATAAATCTTTAACGTCGACCGTTAAAAAATTAAAGTTAGGGTCGAAGTTAAACTCACCTATTTTTGCCAAAAATGCCCAGGAGTCTTTACATATCTGGTGCTCTTGACTCAGGTATTTTTGTAAAGTTACATCCACCAGCTTCGCACAAGTGTAAGTGGGAGAACCACGTCCGTCCACTAAAGGCCGCAACGGTGGATTCTCTAGTCCTTTATGTATTTTTGGAATCCCAAAAATACAAGGAAACCTGGGATACACTGTAACTAAATATTTATGTTGGTCTTGGTAAATGCGGCCTTCAGTGTACATGTCGTCAAGACAATCTTTAATAATGAGATAAGCTCTCCTTAATTTTCGAACTTAGTTCGTAAGCCTCACCATCCAACAACCTAGTCATTCGATCAAAATAGTCCGCGTTGTCAAATACCATGACACCACCCCCTTTATCAGGTTTACATATCCGTATATTGTGATTTTTAACAAAATCAATTAGTTCAAGTTCTAACTGGGTAATCTCATCTTTCTGTATTGAAAATAAGGAAGCAGAAGCTTTCCTTAAATCTAGTTCACACATATTCTCAAAACACTGTATAGTGGGGTGCAGCGGGGGGTTGAATGTACTAGGTACCCTAAGTGTGTCGTTAGTTGGGTTATGCTGGTCGTGGCCAAACATAATGTTAAAGTTAAGCTTGCGAGTGTACAGTTTAAGCTCAAGTATAGAATTCACAAAGTCAAGTTTCTGGCGCGGTACATAAGTGTATCCTTTTGCTAAAAAATTGGCCAAATCGTTACCTATTGGTGTATCAGAAAAATTATAAATACTAAAATCTCCAGTACTATTAGTAGTTATTACTGGTTTCTTAAAAGTAGTGGCCAAGTCAACTTCTAAAACCGCAGTGCCAGAACTAACATCTAAACTAGAATCACAAGAAGTGTCACCACTAAAAAAATATTCAGTGTATGTTGTCCCATTATTAATAATGGGATTAGTGGCAGAATCAGCATCATAATCGTAAACATGGTCAGTATTTTGAGCACTCTCAGAAGTTTTTATCGAGGTCTGCATTGTTTGGATCTTGAGAAGTTTCCCTGGTTCTGGTAAAATTTGTTCTGTTGCTTTGGGATGGCCCCTAGGCGGTTAGGATCTTGAAAACCCTGTAATGGGCCTGTACCAGCTGGTGGACCTCCATTTACATGTTGGCCTCTACGGTTCTGTAGCCTCTCACTTCTCCTAATTATTGGATCTGGTTGTGTCTCATCAACATTCGGGTCCAAATCCATCGTCGAAAAACCACTAGGAGGAATATTGTCACTGTTGTCCACAGTATTAACTCCATAGTCAGTATGGGGAGCCTGCCATAACTGGGAAGTTGCTGGAAGGGGATAAGCCATCCCCTGCTCATAAGCCTTACGGTCACGGTCCAACTTTAAGGTATTGGTCTATGCTGTTAAAGCAGCGAGTGTATTCAAACTTATATCTATCAAATTGAGCATGTTGTTTAATGTCACTGTCCAAAGCCGTTGCTTCTAATATCAGCTCATTGACCCATACACTATAATGTTTGATCATAAGATTAAGTAGTTCAGCCCCTTGTCCAAAGGTCAGTTGGCAATCTCCTCTCTGGTCCAGCTGGTGAATCTGGGAATCTTGAGGCAATGTTACAACTGCCTCATGTACACAGACAACCCTCTCCTCCTCCCAACAAATTCCAACACATGTGAGAGATGCAACCATATAGCCAAACTGGAGGCTAAGCTCTCTCAACTCAGTACTGGCATAACCAGTCAGGAGGAGAAGGAAACTACACTCACTACAATTCCAGTCTCACATAGACCTACCACGACAGCAAACCAAACACATAATCACACAAAAACATACTCGGAGGCTCTAAATAAAGATCTGCTGAAGCAGCAGAGACCTCCAAAGCAGACACCCAAGCAGCCGCTACCCCAAAACAAAACACGTGCAACACATATCTCACAAAGCCAGTGTGCTGAACAGTCACAGCCCTTAAGACTAAACAACACACCTGATACACTTGTAATAGGTGACTCTATCATCAGGCACACTGACGTCCCGCTCACCAGGCTGAACAAGGAGAGGGTCACGGTGAGCAGCCTGTCGGGCGCTAGGATCCGCCACATAACACAAGCACTCAGGTCACTCCAAGGCAAGTACAAATATGACTCAGTCATTGTCCATGCTGGTGTGAATGCCCTGAGACGTACCTCTCTGGACTACATGAAAAGAGACATAAAGGAGCTCTCTGAGCATGTAGCCCAGGCCGGTATGACCCTGACCTTGAGTAGCATCTTACCCTCACCAAGAATGATGCCACAATATGAAGACAAGATGGTCAATTTCAACAATTGGCTGAAGTACTGGTGTCATTCAAAGGGGATCCAATGCCTGTCAGCTTGGGATGATATGCTCGACAAGCCACGATGCTTTGCTAGGGACGGCTTGCACATGTCACCCCTGGGCTTTCGGATATTGGCAAAGGCTCTTGCAATCCCCATAGTGCCTTTTTTAGGCAAGGCTCAAAAGACAAACCCACCTCCATAGGTATCACAAGGGATAAGAAACTAAGAGTAATGCTACTCAACGCCAGAAGTCTAAACCTCAAGATGCACGCACTCGAAACTCTCCTTAGCATGTAGAACATTGATATCTGTGCAGTAACAGAAACCTGGTTCAGGGCTCCCGAGAGCACCCCAGCACTACCAGGTTATACCTCATACCATGCTTTTTGGCCCAAAACTTGGACCGAACCACAAAAGGAGGGGGAGTATCGATATTCATCAAAGATACCCACACCTCCAGGTTGGTGGCAAAGCACGAAGCATCAGAGACTATCCATGTGCAACTAACAGTGGGTAAAACTGCCTTCCAGTTTATAGCCTGCTACAGACCACCCTCCCAAACCCAGGAACCCCACTCGGCCTTCCTGAGAACACTGGAAAATATGAAGGTCTCTCCAAACACCATTATATTGGGTGACTTCAACTACCCAAACATAGACTGGGAGCATTACTCTAGCTCCAACACCCTAGCCCAAAGGTTCCTTGAATTTATAAACTCAAATGCTATGTAACAACTTGTTACCACTCCCACAAGAGGGGAAAACATACTGGACCTGATCATCACCAACATGGGGACTCTATGCTCCAGACCAGAAGTGTATCCCTCACTGGTAAGATCAGACCATAAACTAATCTCACTGGATATTCACATCCCGACCCCACCCCCTGCCCAGAAAACCACAGTGAAAAACTTCTCTAAAGCAAATTTCACACTCCTCAAACCTGAGGTGGAATCCTTCAAAGCCTCCGGGCCTGTGGAAAATACGGCCCAGACCGCAGAATCCTTTATAAACGCATTCTATGAACACCTTCAGGAATGCATGGATCATGCGATCCCAAATAAAACCAAGACCCAATCCTCCAAAGGCAGACGTCCTGTCTGGTGGACCCCAGCCATAAACAAACTATACAATAGAAGGAGGAAGCTACTAAATGATAGAGCAAAATCCCAAAAAGGGAAGGCATCACTGATCAGTATTAGCAAAAAACTACGGGCACACATAAAATTGTCTAAGGCCAGCTTCGAGAGAAAAATTGCACACGACACTAAGGATAATCACAAGGCTTTCCTTAGTTATGTTAGAAACCTGGGTGGTAATTCCCAGATATGCTCAGAGTTAGTCCAAAATGACAAAAAATACAACGAACCCACAGACATTGCCAACATCCTAGCTGACAGGTTCAGCGCAAACTCCCCCCCCCCCAACAAAAGGGCAAATATCTATCCCAGCAGAGTGCTGGCCCCCTGACATCTCAGATGCTCAGGTAAGAGCCGCCCGCTCCAAAGAAAAAAACACAGCATCAATGGGACCAGACGGTGTCCCGGGCTGCGTCCTACATGAACTCCAAGAAGAGCTAAACCCAAACATAAAACTACTGTTCAATCTCAGCCTTACTACAGGATATGTGCCCAAAGAGTGGCGTACAGCAACAGTGGTCCCTCTCCATAAAGGTGGTGCCTCAACGGATCCTGGAAACTATCGCCCCATAAGCCTGACTAGCTTGGTCTGCAAAGCTATGGAAAGGATCATCATGGACCTCATAAATAAAGATATTGGGGACCTACAAGCACTGGATCCTACCCAGTTCAGCTTTGTTAAGGGCGGATCCTGCCTCTTAAACCTGGTTGATTTCTTTGAAACAGTCACCAAGGCCATTGACGAGGGGAAGGTGGTCCACACAGCCTACCTGGACCTCGCAAAAGCCTTCGATACAATACCCCACTCGGGCATTATAGATAAGCTCACCAGCTTAAATATAAACCCCTATGTCACTAGATGGATTGCAAATTGGCTCAAGGACAGAACCCACATGGTTAGAATTGCTGGAGCCATGTCAGACTCCAAACCAGTTACAAGTGGTGTCCCCCAAGGCTCAGTCCTGGGACCTCTCTTGTTCGGTATATATTTCTCGGAGGTACAGGCCAACACGGAAGGACTGTGGCTGACCAAGTTCACAGATGACTGCAAACTGGGCACCATAATCGACTCTCCAGCCGACACAAACATCCTCCAAAAGGGCCTCATAGAAACAGACAAATTGTGCCAGAGCCATGGCCTCAAGCTAAATGCCAAAAAGTGTATAGTCATCCCCTTTGGCAAAAACAAAGTGCCCACAAATTACCATATAGGTGGTAATCCATTAAGTACAGAAGAAGTAATTGGGGACCTGGGGGCCCAAGTTGATAGCAATCTCTCCTATGACAACCACGTGGCCAAAGTGGTTAGAAAAACATTTTATATAGCCCACCTAATCATGAAGGGATTCACATCTAGATCAGGGGACGTCATTGTGCCTCTTTACTCATCCCTCATCAGGCCCATAATTGAGTACAATGCCCCTTTTGGGATGTACCTTACCAGACACCTGCAGCAACTGGAAAGACCCCAAAAGTACCTCACCAAGAGGATCAAAGGGCTCAAACAGATGCCATATGCTGCCCAGTTAAAGAAACTCCAGCTCTACTCAGTGGCATACCGCCTGTTCAGAGGCTATCTGTGCCTGACGTATAAAGCCATGTCCAACCAGGAATTAATGGACATGCTGCACCTCAGAAAATCCAAATCCCATCGAGCTATGCGCTCGAGAGACTTGAACCTCAGCACCGAAATAAATAGGACATGCTGGAGGGACAGATTCATAACCCAGAGGCTCCCTTCACTCTGGAATAAAATCCCAGTCCAGGTTAGGCAGAGTCCCTCATTGACTCTCTTCAAGAGGAATCTTGATGAGTGGATGGGAGATCATAGGTTTACCATGGGTATCACTTCTGTGTCACTGTTAGACAGAGGCACAGTATACTAACCTCGAAAAAGGGCATAGCAAAATAAATTTAAAATGTGTGGCGAAAGCCAAACACATTCTGGCTAGGCTTATAAATGCCCTAGGGCAGATAGCCTAGTATGAACCTATGAACCTATGAACCTATAATAATATCACTGTCTACTGTCAGTCCAAGCAAAAGAAATTACCAACATCAGATGTGTTCGTCCAAGCAGAAGAAATTACCAACATCAGATGTGTTTGTGTCATTGTTCTGTTTTGTACTGATGTTGGAAAACCCATGCTCAAGGATGGCTGGAAAAAGACTGTCCCTATTCTGTGTAACATATTCAGCTTGCTCTTTCAGCAGGGTCTTACTATATCCTCTTTCAACAAACAAGGTGGTAATAAATTCTATTTCCTTCAAAAAGTCACCCATTCCACTTGTCATTCAACTAGCTCTTATGAGCTGTCCTTTGGGAATGTTATTCTTCATATAACGAGGGTGCATGCTGGTATAATGCAAGGAACTGTTACTGAAAGTTTCTTTCCTAAACATCCTAACTAATTTATGAAGCTTAACATCCCATTCCAGAATCACATCCAAAAAATTGACTTTTAGCCCCACATCTCCCAGAACAAATTTTAAGTTTCCTGATCTGGAACTAAGGGTGTCAACAAAACTTTGTACTTTTTGTACATCTCCAGCCATAACAAAAAAACAAGTCATCAATAAAGCTCTTAAAAATATAATCTGATATTCCATGACTAGTGATTCCAACACAGTACATTCCCAATGACCCATCACAATGTTCGCAAAAGATGGTGCGGCAGGGGACCCCATTTGTTTTATATTTTTTTGTTAAATACAAAAAAAATTATTTTATAAAACATCTATTAATTCACAATAAAAATTGCTTTCAGAATTACTGAATGTGGAAAATTTATTTAAATATTCTCTGACTTCTTCCACTCCCTCTAGGTGGGGCATACAGGTGAAGAGAGAGACAACATCAAGACTAAACATCACTTGTGTGGTGGGATCAAAAGCTAAGTATGTTCCCTGATACTGTTTAAAAAGCCCCATGAGTCTTTCAAGTACGAATTCATTTGTTGAACAATGGCATTTAACTTAGAATCCACCAATAAGGAAATACTCCCTGTAATATAGTTTGGGGCAGATACAATGGGTCTAAATGGAGGACAAGTTTTACTTTTATGTGTTTTAGGAATTCCAAAGAAGGAACCTAGTTTTGTATTGTCTATATGACAAAAATTATAAAGGTTCTTCTCTAAATTACTGTTCATTAAACTCTCAAACAAAAAATAGTAAACACTCCTGTAGCTCTTAACTACTTCCACCATGTCTGTTCATCTGTATTCTAAACTGTTACCTAGCATTTTCTCTATACAGGTAACATATTCCTCTTGGTTCATTAAAATTAAGGTACCCACCTTGTCACTCTTCATTACTCTTATGTTACCATTCTCCTGTATTTCTTTCAGGGCATTCTTTTCTTCCTTAGATAAGCTGTGATACATTTTTTCTTTACCCCCTTCCCCATAGCATTCCTTATTTCACTTTCACAAGCTGATTCAAAAACTTTAATTGTGTGCAGCAAATTAGGGTTCATAGAAATTCATAGATTAGTACTAAGCAAACTGCCCTTGTGAGCCATTTTAAGCCTAGCTAATTATCCATTGTGAGACTCAAACTCTGCACCTTGTGTTAATATGGCAAACACCTTAACCATTAGGCCACCCTCCAAAGCCTGTAGCATGAAGGCTTTACATATTTAGTGCTGTTACTAACAATGTCTTTAAATACATATTTCAAGTTTAAAGACCTCGTATACTTTTAAGGCTTAACACAGTGTTTGCTATGTTTGCCCTCCTTGAGGGTACAAAGTTTAAGCCCAAATTCAAAACTTTTAAATAATTTTCATTTAAAACAAAAGTAGACACATTTATAACATTGTTTACAGGTACAGAATACATGTTTAATTCTCTGTTGAAGAATTTGCCACTGTTCATTCTCTTCTCCTTAATGTGCACATTCCCTGGCCACTGCCTTCTTTCTCCTCAACTAAAAAAGTCTTAGTTCTAGCCCCACCGTCATTTTCATTATTGCTTGTTGTAGGGTTGTTAACAAACAGTCCATTGGCAACACTAGAAGTTCCTGCTTCCACAATATCTGTTACAGAGCCATTAGCTCCTTCCCTATTTAAAGATCTAACTTCAGACATTGCTTGGAAGTTCTTAGTTCTGGGGGTGTGGACTTAACTGGTGTGTTTGTTAAAGGGGAAACATTTGGTGTGGTATTTTTGTACTTTGGATTTGTCCTGGTTTGTGCATTTGTTAAACACACAAAAATCAACATATGCTGTGACATTTTCATACACATCAGCATCACGCTTGAGGTTGGGATTTTTAGGACTGATTATAACCTCTTCATGTTTCTGTAATTCAGAGAAGAGTGTATGGTACTTGACCCATTCCCCAATCTTGCTGTGATAGTCTTTAAGCAAGATTTCATCTATTTTACAAATCTCTTCCCTTAGCCCAGTCATGATTTTACAGTTATTGTCTATAAGCAACTTCAGGAACTTAAGACCAGCATTATTAAAGAAATCTTTTAGTGTAACAAAAATTAATCGGAGCTGTTAACTCCATTTGGGCATTTAAAGAATCTCAGCCCCTTAGGAACCATACCCAGCTCGATGCAGTGTAAAAAATATTTATTTTCCAAGTCTAGACTTTTGTATTTTTTTAATAGTCTACCCAAATTGTTACATGTCTCTATAAGTGCTCAGCTCTATACTGTTAATAGGTTTTTCAGAAGATGAAAAAGGATCCAATTTAGTATTAAATAATGAAACTATGTCAGCATGTCTTAATTTTAAAAACAGCTTCAAAGCTTTTACCTTGTTAAGCAGAATATGTGTTAAAATTTACCACCGTCTCAACCTCATCATCTGAGCTGGACCAAACTGGAATGGTATTCACCTTCTCCGGAATTAACAGTTGCAAAGTCTGCTGAATATCTTTCATGGTATTCAATAGTGAAGCCAGAACATTCTGTCCACCTTCACCTGGTGTAGGATGAATGCTGACATCCATAAACGAATCTCCTCTGCTTTCTGCCATAAGAACCACAACACCAAAAATGTAGAAATACTCCTGGATGACCACAAGAACCAAAAAACTAAACTGGAAGATGCAGAAGAACAGAATGAAATCCAGACGATGTTAGCGTAATAAAAACTTTTAATCCACGCTTTCATAACCAAATTTGGAAAATTCTAGAGGGAAATAAAGATTTACAATCTATAGTGGGGACTCAACCAAGGTTTGTATAGAAAAATCAAAACAAGTTAAAAAATATTTTAGAAAGAAAGAGAGAGAAACAAATTTGTATATTGCTCTAACACCACACAGAAAAGATGGGGCATGTATAAGTGTGGAAACTGTAACATATGTAGATACATTTCTGAAGGTCCCTTAGTTAATTTAGAACATTTGCTTTATACTTTAAAAGTTCCAGGGCATTTTAACTGTAAGAGCAAAAGAGTTGTATACATTGGTATGTGTGCATATTGTAGTGCATTCTACATTGGTATGACTACAAGAGCCTTAGGCACCAGAATAAAAGAACATTATTACAATATTAGGAAACAAGACAAGACAAATGTTTTTTATAAGCACACTATCATCTGTCCTATGTACAAACAATGTTTGTTTTCTGTGCTGGAGCAAGGAAGTCATGACTTTAGGGGTGGCAATTTCAAAACAAATCTTGAACAAAAGGAGGCTTTATGGCAAATCAGATTAAATTCAGATTAAAAAAAAACTGGTATAAATGATGCTATTAATATTAAATGTTTTTTGAAAGATTGTAGAGTCTATATAAGGAAATAACTTCCTGAGCTTTGAAATTTTATTGATTAATTGTATAATTGTTCAAGTGGAAGGATGTGTTTATTAGTGCAGAGGTATTTCAAAATTGTTTTTAAATGTGATGTTGAGAATGTATATTTTATTCTGAAGAAGTCTGGTTGCGAAAGCATGGATTAAAAGTTTTTATTATGCTAACATCGTATGGATTTCATTCTGTTTTTCTGCATCTTCCAGTTTACTAATTTCTGATGTGTTCATGTGTAATAAAGCTGCTTGAACTGAACTCACGAATGTCCATCTGTTTTATCCTGACCAGACAAGTGACAGGGACAGATTTAAAATATTGTTCTTATAAACTTAGAATGCTGTTAGAATAACAGGTTACTAGCAGTTAATTTTATTTTTATAAAAGAAAATTGCATTTCAGTTTTATACAAGTTCAGGGTTTGATACAAGCTCAAATGTTAATATAAATAAAACACTATTGTTTTGGTTATATTTTATGTTTAATATTTTGCCTGTTCTTCAGTTTGCATTTGAATGTTGGTATCTCACAATTCCATTGGGGTGGGCTGGGTTACATAATTATGCATGCAAAGTTTATATTAATCAGTGTCCAGATTTTTGGCCAGTTGTACCTACTTTTCATGGATCTTTGTCCAGATTTTTGATGTTTCCAGGTTGAGAGGTATGTAGAAAGCTAAACAACAGGCTGCCTGACATTAAGTCACTCAATATATTTGTAATCTCTGAATTCTGGTTTAAAAGCCAGTACACACTACTGCTATACGGGGATTTAGCTCCTGCTAAGCCTTCAGACCACTTTGTATCTATGATGGTGGTGTATCCATACTTGTCAGGGACCACATCACCTCTAGAAAGATTCTAAGAGAACCACAAATTGAATTAATCAAACATCAACCACACTAAATAAAAATCTACTGTTACTTTATCATCTGCTACAGGACCCCTTCCATAACCCCAAAAGTTCATGTCAGATTCATAAATGACATGGATGAACTCCCCCATAAATAAGAACACCATAATTCTGGGATGCTTTAACTATTGCTTGACTGGAATAGCTGCATGCCCAGTGTTGGATATACTCTGAAGTATTTAAGGCCTAATAAATAAAACTCCAATGGACCAGATTGTTACTAGCCCAAGTAGAAGACAAAATCTTCTTGATCTGCTACTTGAAAATGCAGACCTTTGCTAGTGGCTCCTTTTCTGATTAAGTCTGACAATAAGATAGTAAGTAGCCTTTTCCCTTAAACTATCTAAATCCCTTGAAACCAATATGCCAGAATTCAAACACTACAAGCACACAATTTCATTAAATTCTATAAATAAGTCCCAAAATTCAGTTATAACAACTTTGTCCCAGACATCACCTCAGCGGATAGATTAACTAAGGAGTTTTATATCCAAATAAATCTGCAATCTCATTCAGATTCAGGTGTAATAGGGACTTTAAAAGCAAACCACCATGGTGGTCAACAAACATGTTTAAAATGTACAAAAAATAAAAAACTCATTAGAGTATCCAGTAGATCTAAAGACACCCATGTAAAGGAAAAAACAAGCAGCGAATACAGAACGCTGAGTATCGCTAGTCTACTCACAGCCACAAGTATCCAACAACAATGGTAAAAAAGTTGTCCAAACTCCACGAATAGTATAAAAACTGATTTAATGCAAAATTTAAGACCAGTTAAGCGCTTTCACCCACTAGCCGTGGGCTTCATCAGAACAAATAAACAGCTGTTCACTACCATTTAAATATACAGCTTTGGCACCAAAAATAATTGCACATTCTTAAAGCTACAGCAAATGTACACGTTACACGTTAAACTCTGTTGACATTACCAAAAATAATAAATACTGTTCCATACACGTAATAAATCCATATTATGATTAAAAATAATAATAAAATAAAGTATGTGCCTACATACAATACATCACCTTACTATTTCTAATATTGGTTTAACAGATATATACTCATTTAATCCTGGTGGTGTCATGGCATCTGTTAATAACTGCCACCACACCTCTTTATATGCAAGTATATTTTTAGTGTTCCCACCGCTTGGATTATTTAATACATTTTCTAATATAGCAAATTTAAAATGATGATCATCTCCTCGACTACTAATATGTTTATATAATGCATTTTTGGAGTCTTTTGTTTTAATACTGTATAAATGAGAGTAGATTCTTTTCTTAAAATTCCTCTCGGTCTTTCCTCTGTAAAAAGAAGGACATACCATACATTTCGCCAAATAGACAAGCATTTTGGTGTTACAGTTGCCCTGTTTAAATTTAATTTTAGTTCTATTGATATTTTGCAATGTAATTTCTGTCTCTTCATTTATAGCAAAACACTGGTGGCAAGCACCGCACTTCGAGGTGTGTGTGCACCCCCCAGTCTTGCTTATTCTTTGAACATTCTCCAATCATGTTGTGGACTGTTTAAGTGAGTTTAAACAATACATAAGGAAGTTAAATCTAGCACTAATGTTTAAAGATAGAAAGGACAGTAATGTTGTTAAGCAGAATGTTCTAAAGAAGAAAAGTTGTTTCATGCCTACAATGAATTCCAATGTCCAGTTGTATGACAGAATGGTTACAAGAGAGACATATCAGTTCAACAATAGGAATATCAGAAGGAATGTGAAATTTAACCTAACAAAAGAGGAGGTAGGAGTATTGGAGAAATTTAGAACAAATGACAACATTAGAGTAATGAAACCCGATAAGGGAGGCAGCATTGTGATTTATGACACCTTAGAATACTCTACTAGGATGTATGACATATTACATGGGTCTGGTAATTATGTAGCAACCTCTATGAACAAAGTTAACATTTCTTACAGAAGAATAGATATGTATTTAGAAGAGTATTTGTTGGATAGAAGGATAACTGAGGACATGTACAATTATTTAAAGGTAGAGCACCCTTATATGGTGACTATTATTGGAATTCCTAAGGTCCACAAAAATGTACAAAATCCACCATTTAGACCAATAATATCTGGCAGTAGGTCCAAGACCTTCCCTTTAGGAGCAGCAGTAGACTTCATGCTCAAACCAATTTATGGGAAGATCAAACATCTAGTCAAAGACTCATGGGAATTTTTAAAGAACTTTCCCTTAGACATGGAGAATAAGGATCTGCTATTTACATCCATTGATGTAATTGATTTTTTCACGTGTATACCACTGACACAGGGAATGGAGGCTTTTACAAATAGTATTCAGAAACATTGCAACTTTGATTGGGACAGGATTAGCTTAATTATAGAACTAATGTCTATAGTGCTGGAAAACAACTTTATATACTATGAAGGTGAGGTGTTTAAGCAGACCAATGGAGTAGCTATGGGGGCAGCATGTGCCCCCATTTATGCGAATCTTTTAATGCTGGATTGGGAAGAGGAGACAATTTCTAAAAGTGAACATATTGATCACATAAAATATTATTCAAGATTCCTTGATGATATATACATTTTGTGGAAAGGTGACCAGTACTCCTTGGATCGCTTCTTGGATTATCTTAATAAGAGTAGTGATTATCTGAAATTCACCTCAGAAAGTAATACTAAAGGGGTAGCGTATTTGGACACGCTGATTACCATAGATGGTAGTAGCTTTAAGTCAAGGATACACAGGAAAGCTACTTTTTCTAACTCCTACTTAGATTTCAACAGCAATCACCCCAGGAAGTTAAAATATAACATATACAAAGGGCAATGTATAAGAGCTCTTAGCATGACATCCAAATATATGGATATGATAGAGGAAGTTAAATACATATCTAAATTATTTGAGGAAAGGGGATATGATTGTAACATGATGAGAGATGTCAACGCATATGTTATTAGTGAATGGGTGAAGAAATATGTCCCACTTTTAGGAACGAATCAGAACATTGACTCTTTTAGTAATGTTATAAGTAGGGGTATTAATGATAACAAATCGTATAGCAGAGTATGTATTTTAGAATACGGTCCCCATATTAACCAAATTAAAGAGATTTTAACCAGGAATTGGTATATTTTACTGACCAACCAAGAAAAACTAGATATTTTAGGGTCAAAACCACTATTTGTTTACAAAATGGGAAGTAATTTGAAAAAAATTATTGGAGAATGTTCAAAGAATAAGCAAGACTGGGGGGCGCACACACACACCTTGAAGTGCGGTGCTTGCCACCAGTGTTTTGCTATAAATGAAGAGACAGAAATTACATTGCAAAATATCAATAGAACTAAAATTAAATTTAAACAGGGCAACTGTAACACCAAAATGCTTGTCTGTTTGGCGAAATGTATGGTATGTCCTTCTTTTTACATAGGAAAGACCAAGAGGAATTTTAAGAAAAGAATCTGCTCTCATTTATACAGTATTAAAACAAAAGACTCCAAAAATGTATTATATAAACATATTAGTAGTCGAGGAGATGATCATCATTTTAAATTTGCTATATTAGAAAATGTATTAAATAATCCAAGAAGTGGTAACACTAAAAATATACTTGCATATAAAGAGGTGTAGTGGCAGTTATTAACAGATGCCATGACACCACCAGGATTAAATGAGTATATATCTGTTAAACCAATATTAGAAATAGTAAGGTGATGTATTGTATGTAGGCACATACTTTATTTTATTATTATTTTTAATCATAATACGGACTTATTACGTGTATGGAACAGTATTTATTATTTTTGGTAATGTCAACAGAGTTTAACATGTAACGTATGCATTTGTTGTAGCTTTAAGAATGTGTAATTATTTTTGGCGCCAAAGCTGTATATTTAAATGGTAGTGAACAGCTGTTTATTTGTTCTGATGAAGCCCACGGCTAGTGGGTGAAAGCGCTTAACTGGTCTTAAATTTTGCATTAAATCAGTTTTTATACTATTCGTGGAGTTCGGACAACTTTTTTACCATTGTTGTTGGATACTTGTGGCTGTGAGTAGACTAGCAATACTCAGCATTCTGTATTCGCTGCTTGTACATTCATATTTGAACTGAACGCTTCTTTCTGTTGTTGATGTAAAGGAAAAAAATATGAATTTGATTAAGAATTTTAAATTAACGATTAGAACGTCGAAGGCAGCCAGGTTGGCATCTAAAGCCAAGGACTATTACAAATCCTTATTTAGTTATCTTAGAAAATTAAGAAGCAATACTCATCACTGTACAAAACTTATAGTACATGGGAAAAGCAAAGTAGATCGAGTGAACACTACCAATTTACAAGCAAATATGTTTAATACAAATTTCACTCCTGAGATGATATCCAAAGTCCTGATATCCTTCATTATCAACACAGAACATATACTGAAAGTGACACCTAAGACAAAAAATGAATTCCTCTATGGGACCACTTAACATGTCCAGCTATCCACAAATGCTAAAAAACAAGCTCCATTGCAGTATTGTTCCCAAGTTTATTAACGTAATTAAGCACTTTTGTTCCCAACCAATCTGAAACTTCTTCAGAATCACACGTAACAAAGCATACACACTATTTATAGAATAGTCAAACTAATCAGCCAAACACATCAATCAACCATATTTAAAATCCAGAAATGTGCAAACAATATATATATATATATATATATATATATATATATATATATATATGTACACACACACATACACAAGGCTAGGGATGTAGTCACCAAGGTCACCAAGGCCAAGTATTTAAACATATAAAATAAGCAAAACAAAAAAAAGTATCAAGGTCGCCACAACTAAAACAGAGATAAACGTTATTATGAATGGATAAGCGCTTTCGGGCAATAATTGCACCTTTCTTCAGATCTTTGTTACAACTCTAATGAAAATGCCAACTTAAAAAAAAAAAAAAATCACAATACAAAGGGCATGCACACCCACTACTATGATAATCATTCATACATAGAGTACAAACCATATGATTTAAAGCAGCCAGTCAAAGTTCTTACAAAATGTAATGTCTTGCAATGTTCCCATTAAAAATGAATACCTAAAAATAAATCATAAAATTATAGTCTTAGTGACATGAGATCATTTGAGAAGTAAATAAAAAGTAAACATAATACCCAATAATATAGTCAATATATATATATATATATATATATATATATATATATATATATATATAGACAATAAAGGCCTAACTATCTCAAAATGAGATCATAACATCATAACATTCAAGCTGTAAAAACTGATCAACCATGAAACCACCTGATTAAAAAAGTATATTATCAATAAAGGTGAATAGAAATTGCTCACAATATCCAATGGTGAAAGTGTACTATAAACCTCTTGTATAGCTCATCAAATAACTAAGCAAAACAAAAAAAGGAGACCATGGAGGCTGGGAAACATATTGTCCTGAAAAAGACCAGATCACAAGAAAAAAACATAACATGTCATCTTTCAAAAAAGTGTAAAACCCATTCATAGAGTTTATATACAAGTACCATCATATTAAGGTTAAATAAAGATCATTTGCAATATCCAGTAATGAAATATACCATAAACCTTAGTATTACTTAACAAGCAGCCAAACTAGGTGACAAGGAGTGAATTTAAGAGGCATATAATCATTTAGAAAATAGCCAAGTCACAAAATCAAAAAGTGTAACATATCACCATGCAAAAAATATATATACAAAGCTCCATTCATAAAACCCATTAATAAAAATTGCACTATTTCTAAAACATCACAGATAAAGGAGTCAGTCAAAGCATTTATAACTTACACACCTATCTGTTAAGAGGTGGAGCTTAGAGTAGCATATAAGCATAGTGAACCTACCATAGTTGAAAGAAAACCAGTAAAGTTCACCATACGTAGACTTACATAGATAAAACAAACTGTAATGAAGAAAAGAGTTTCAGTGCACATTCATGGAACTAAATGTACCTTCCATGTACAACAACAATATTGGAAGCTTTAAATATCACCCCTTACCAGAAATATATGCATATTCCTAATCCGTAATGCACGGAATCTGCAGCATCCAAAATATAAAAAATATAAAATTAAGGTAAAACAATGCATTTAAATTATAACTACAAATACTGAAACTTAAACACAAGAATATGCATATGAATACCATTAATAAAACTAAAACACGTGATGTGGACAACTAAGACAAAAGTATAACCTAATATAATATAAAGTATGATCCATATGTTGTTCTCAGTATGTGTAAGAAAGGGAAGAGACAATAGAGTCAACATAAAACCACTATGCTCAAACCCTGTAGTAAATATGAAATGGAAATAACTAACAGTGCGAAATGTATGGAAAAGTATATAAAAAAAGTGTTATAATTTCAACCTTCTTTTCTTTAAAGCCGGTTTAAATGGCAAACAGGTATTTAAGCCTGGGGGTGAGTCTGCACAGTGATCACCTAACCAATGCATCTCTTTAAACTCTAGAGAGAATTCAATAAAGCCTACATGAAGTGATTTTCCATGTAGGCACAATGGCATGGAGATTATATGGAAAAAAGCTGCTGTGTGATCCAGTAAACAGAGCAGAGGGGCGTGCACGAGCGTGCAGACACAGAAGTGTCTGTGGCATGCAAATCACCTCATAAGCAGGTGAATTGCATGCAAATGAGGGTGCTGGAGTGATACAGCAAGCAGATAGGCAGTTCTGTAGACCCTGTGTTGGTGTCCGAAGTGTACATGGAAAATATCCATGTACAAAAAAATAAAAATGGAACATGGGCTGTAAAAGCCCATTTAGATGGTCATGAATTGCATAATAGGCATAGTTATGTGCAAATCTATGCCTTGTGTGTCCAAAAGATCATGCAAAATAATGTAATAAATAATTTTTTAATACTCATATTACATTTTCTCAGCATGCAACAGTGCGCAAATGTGCCATTATGCAAAAAAAAATATTAAAAAGTATAAAAAGTATAAACAAGAAATATGTGAGGACAATGCATTATACGGTTCTGCATGGAGTATGTACAATGATAGATTTCAGTGGTTGCTAAGGAGGCAGGCCCTGGAATAGTGAAGTATCTAGGTTGCGTACATAGATCTGTATACAAATGAGCTAAGGTTACTGAATAGCAAAAATGGGCTACGTGTCCGCAGATAAAATCCATGTAGCATCAGAACCATCTTGGTGTCCACAGAAAAGCTAGCTGACATCAACATGGGGTGTGTCACTATATGTATAAGCTGATTAGAGCTCAGTAGCACCCATTTGTATGTGCCTCTCAGCTAAGCAGGGGAGGGTGTCCAGTGTTGCTAAGCTTTGTTTAGCTACGGGGCACATGTTTTAGCTGACTTGAGCTATGCTTAGCATGACCGTACATGTGGGGTGTGTCCAGACTGCTGAATATTGTTTATACCTGCAGTGCAGGTTGCCGTGCCACTCCTCAGTGCTTAGCAGGGAAGGCAGTTTAAAAAAAAAGAAATTGCTTGGAAAAGCCAATCATGTAGAAAATACTGATAACCCCTGTTCCACTTGCACTGTCCCATTCAAACCCCTCAATGATGTACCTGGCAGGTGGAATGCATAATAGTTAGCCAATCACACAGGCTGCATCTGCAGCAGAGCACTATAAAGTATGCATACACCCTACAATCTGAATTTCCTCCATTCTCTGCACCATTGGAGTACAGACTTAGGAATTTTAACTGACAGAATATTAGGGGCTGCTGCTGCTCTGCTACATCTGTATGTATTAGAGGCTGAGTTCAGTGCTGATGCTGCCACTGACAGTAGGCCTAGACTGAGAAGGAGAAGAGTGTTCAAGCCCAGGATAATCTTCCAGGAGCTAGATGAGCTGGAGATTGTAAAGCAAGGTAGACAGGGACAGATTACACCAACCCACTGAGATCTGCCACTCTCAACTCAGACCCAGAGCCAACAGAGCGGGAGCCATCCCAGTAGAAACAAAGGTATATGTAGCCCTGAGACTACTAGGTACAGGTACTTTTCAAAGACCAACTGGGGACATGATGGGGTCTCACCAGCATCTGCATCCAGGGTACTCCACCAGTTCCTGGCAGCCTTGCAAACAAATGCCAGTGAGCACATTTATTTACTCCACATACCTGAGGAGTGGGCCAGCAGTATGCCTCTCTTCTACCATGTAGCACACTACCCTGAGGTACTGGGTGCCATAGACTGCACTCATGTACACAGTAAAGCACCACCTTTTGAGGAGGATAGAGTCTATTTCAACTGTAAGGGGTATCACTCCATCAACTGCCACATCATGTGAAATCATCATGAATGTGTGTGTAGGCAGACCTAGCAGTTATCACGACTCCCATATCTGGCACTCATCACAGATGTACCAGATGTTTGCCAGGGGGGACATCCCATATGGCCATCTAGTGGAGGATGCTGGCTATGCGCTGGATCCGTGGATGATGACACCCATCAGAAATGCATACACACCTACGGAAGAATGCTATAATGGGGCACACGCACAAACTAGGAACATCATAGAGCATGTGTTTGGGTTGCTCAAGTCACAGTTCAAGTGCCTCGATATATCTGGTGGAGCCCTGCAGTACTCTCCAGCCACATGTGCACAGATGTTCACAGTATGTGCCATGCTACACAATATGATCCTGTGGAAACAGCTGTGGCAGAATGATCACAGGGAAGGGACACACAGCCCCCCAACAGTGCCAAGGTCCCCACAGGCACACCGAAAGAGGGACTCAGAGGAGGACCCCCTGAGGCTGTCCCTGTAGGCAGACGAAGGTGTGCCTAGTATACCCTGGCCTTGGCAGAGAGGCAACGCATAGCACATGCACTGACAACCTAGGGTCCTAAGGACTGACACCTTACTCTGACTCATATACATAGTAAAAAGAATGCCAGCCACACCACACAACCTGTACCTTACCATGTATTACCTGTGTACTACATGCATCAGACAGAGTCATTCCTGGAAAATAGGTATCCAAACTACTGCATGCACAAGGTAAGTCACTGTCCTTTACAACAAATGTACTGGATACTAGACTAAGGTTGCATATGTATGGAACTGCTGCATTTATGCAAGGGAATAGAGTGGGCAAATGGGCTACTTGTAGAGAACAAACAGCTGTGTGGGACAAAGAGCACTCTGTCCAGTAGTGACTGCCCTATAATATGCAGTAGGCCACAAGGCAGCAAAACCCATGGCACTTTGTAAGGAAGGTGCCAAACAGCGGAATCATAAGACAGATGCACAACTCTCAATGCTACAATCCACTACACACAACACATCAGTATTCACATACAACTGCAGTAACAGAGTATATGTTTGTAAGGATATATCAGCAGACCACACAATCCCAGGGCTGTCCCAGTCAACCTGGCTGTGTGTCCTATTTTCCACAATATGCAGGGGTTAAAGTGTACATGTCTGTCTGCTACTGATAGTGTGAGGAATTAAAACTCATTTTCTGGTGGCTGTTGTGGTTCAGTTGGCTAAGTACATTAGCATGGTTGATGGTTTTCATGGTTCAAAGATGGCTGCACCTACAACTTTTGCATGCGAGGTACTCCTATGGTACGAGTCCCACACACTCTCAATATGTCACAATCTGTTACTGCAAGAACGCTGGACAAAGCCAGAGAGAATGAAGGGACAGAGGGCCAAATCTACAGACATTATACATGCTCTGAGTAACTGACAAGGTGGCTAGCATAACAGCAGGTTGCAACAATTCAGAGTAGCAGCAGGATGTAAAGGCCATCACTTAACTGTGTCAGCATGGACAACAAGTCAGTGTGTTCCATGCAGTAGTATATTACCGGAAAAACACAACCATATGAGGAGCAGAGCAGACATATAGGGTGGAATGCTGGACATTCTGCACACATGTACAGTCACAGATGTGAAGACTGTCACCATAATCCTAATAGACAACTATGTTCTAGCAACAAAGCCTTAATTGAAACCATCTCCTGCAAAAACAACTCAGGGGAATCTCTTTTTGCTCATGAAATTGCCAAAACCTGGAACAACCTTCATCCTGACCTTAGATTTCTAAATTCTAAATCCTCCTTTAAGACTCACCTAAAATCATATCTCTACTCCAACCACCTATGCAACTGTAACAAGCCACCATAAAACAACATACTATTACTACAGGGAAACCTTTTTACAACTCAAGTGCATCCTCTGCCAGGGTCACTGTTCAGTCTGTACTATACTCCTCTGAACTCATCTTAATGCTCACTGTAAATACTGTAAATATTTCTACAAGTAGTCACCTGTTCACATCCATCAGTGTAATACAGTGACTATGCTCATCCTGTATAAAAAGGTTTCACCTTTGTATCCAACAACTGAATTCTCATTGCTACTATCTAAAATATCTTTATATTGTAACATCTACCTGCAAATTTATATCTATACTCTGACCTTTTGTAAGCATTATTGTAACTTGTTATACTATGTTAAATTAATCTACAACTTCTTCTCTCATGTTATTGTAAATTATATTCTCTTCTTTTAATTATGCTGGAGCTTTTCTCCCCAGGCCTCCACTGAAAACGGACACCTGCTGTCCAGTCGGACTATCCTGGTTAACAAATGTGAAATAAATAAATGTGTTACATCATGTATCCCAGTCACAGCATACCTGCAACCAATTAGAGCAGGAAATCTGGACAAACCCATGAACACTAGAGGGACAAAGGCCCAAATATAAGGAGAAGGTTTAACTAGTGGCCAGAGAAATGTAGAAAGTTCAGAGAATAACAGGTTGTGCAGTAGCCTGGGTTTCTTGATGTGTATGTAGTCAGTAACTGAAATGTCTGTCATAATTTCCTAATGTCAATATATGAAGATTTGCCACTGATATACCAGAAAATCATAATGGTATGTAAAATGTACCTTACATATGATGCAAAACTATGTACAGTCTATTACAATCTGTACAGTTGCTAGGTATGAGTCATATATTACATTCAGCACACAGCCATTGTATCCTTGGACAAAATATCAGGGAGGTGCTGGACTGCTGAATCAGGTTCAGCAGTTAATTGGCTGCAGTAACCAAAATCCAGGACTGGAGTACAAGTAGGTCTGGCCTGGAGCCATCTTGTAAGTACTCATAGTCACACAGGGCATGATCCCTCAGTTAGCTAACTTGAGCCCATGTCTGTTGCCTCATCTGCCTAAAGAGCTGATATCTGAAAGTATGTCTGTGCTTACAGGCAGCTATGTATACTTATCTATCTCTCCCTATAGCCCTCACACATGATCACTCTATCTATCATTATGTGGCACACACACACACACACATATATATATATATATATATATATATATATATATATATATATATATATATATATATAGAGAGAGAGAGAGAGCTACATAAATGTGTAGAGTGATGTAGACCCTGAACATATATCTATATAACAACTGTAACATAACGCACACACAGCTACACCTAAGTTGACATCCCTGTTTTATATCTATATAGATCTATATATATATATATATATATATATATATATATATATATATATATATATATACTCATAGGATCTATATTATAACATTGAATGCTTAAAAAAGTGAACAATGAATAATCAACCCCATGTACGCGAAAGCTTACAATCTTGAAAGCTCAGAACAGCGATGTTTTCCGAGGGAAAAAAAAAATCGCTGTTCCAAAAAAATAAAAAAAGAAAGAAAAAAAATTGAAAGAATACATACTCCCCCTACTTAAATATACCAACTCCGAGATCACACTACAGTACTGAAAATGGCAAAGTAACGGAAGCGGCCAAGTGAATTCTTTCCCTGGGAAGAATTCACTTAAAAGCTGCTTTGCTATTTTGCCTTTTCATTGTTTTAAGTTCGACCAAGGCGCATTCGATAGAATGCATCTTCGGTCATCTAATAGGAACCCTATATATATATATATATATATATATATATATATATATATATATATATATATATATATATATATATATATATATCTATGAGTATATGTCTGTGGTGATGCATGAATGTCTACACCTACATGCAGAATGCTGGGGTTATCTGCACCTACACACATAATGGTTGTCTAATGGTAAAAGACCAAGGCTGCATAATGACATAATCCATCCAACCACAGAACTTGGTGCCTGTGGAATGACACCCTGTAGATGAACAATGGTGAGCAGGTGTTGTCATGTGCAATGGCTTCAATGCAGGACTTGGACAGGCCATATTGTCACTTGCCACTTGTCCACCTAGAAAACTGCAACCAGCAAGAGATGGTGATACTGGTAACCATGCAAACATAGCAGGGGTATTAACAGGCATGCCACTGCTAGGACACTAGATACATTCACATCATGAAGAAGGTTCACTCAGCAGACCACTGTGTAGGCCACACAGGCTGTGCTAGACAAGGCCAGGCTGCGTATCCCACAACAACTGTGGCTGCAGCCACATGCACACCACATGTAACCTGTGGCAAGTGCAAATTGCAGTGCGAGCTGTAGTGTGTAATAGTAGGTAGGTAGGGGGTTGAATCTCACAGCTACCACTTTGTGCGTGTAAATATATCCCCTTGCAGCAGTGTACACTTGCCTATCTCTGTGCAATAGTTATACATTTTAATGCCCTGTGACTACCTGTCAGCCTCCCCCATTGACCTCCTTTACAAGGCCTGCTGATGTCATCCACCTTAACAGCAGTGGCTGACAATGTCAAAACAGATAAGCTCCATGGTGCATGCGATAACTACTTGGTGCTGTAGTGTATTCTAATAGATAGGCAGGGTGCTATATCACTAATGGCAACTCTGTGTGTGTGACTGCACAAATATATTCCCATGCAGCTGTACACATATGGCTATATGAACAGAAAAATACACAGTTATGTGAGACACCTGCCATTCGGCAACACTACTGCCAATCTAACATCATGCACAAAGGTACACAAACTTTGATGTGTACTCATGACACATGCCAGCATACAGCACCTGTCATACCATAACACTACCACACTAAAATACCACATATAATGTAATATAGTCCCTCTGTTTATCAGACACACATTTTCATGTCCCTGCATCGATGGTATGGATGTCAGGGATGTGGCACAGGTATCATCGCATGCACATGGTATGGTGTGAGGGTGCTACAAGCCTAGGCTGTGCCTAACAGTTGACAGCATGTGTGTGAGTCAGGAAGGGGTGCTGCTTAGCTGGGCCATGGAGAGGTGCCATGTGTGTCTCTTGGTGACCTGCATGTGACAGTGATGTTTGAATGTGTGCATGTAAACAGTCAAGCCAAGAGCTACCCCTACATATGTGCATGATGGACAACTGTGGACCGTACATGGCAGAGGGGATAGTTCACTGTGAACACGGGAACTGGCTCTGCCAGGAGTGGCACTAGCACCACCATGCCCAAGGTCAGATGCGGTGTTAGTTGCTGACAGTGACTGGTATCTGCTGGGCCTGTGTCCCACACGGGACCACCCAGGACCACATTCCCATGGTCTGCCATATTGTGGTGTGGACAGCACACTCCCTTCTGTAAGGCTGGAGGTACTGCCACTATGGGAGTGTGCATGTGGATGGCCATGTGGACTCTCAACAGATGGTGTTACTGACCTAGGTCCATGTGCGATGCCCTACTTGCACTAGATGTTCCAGCACAGACAATGTGCAGTTTAGGAATGACAATGTCTCATCCCACCGTATGTCCACTAAATCAGTGAAATGATCCATGGCATCACCAATGTGGTGAAGGGAGTCATGGATGTCAGACTGTGCTGCATCCATGATCCTGAGCATCTGACTGATGTTGCATTCAGAATGTGCCTGTGTCTCCATGATGGACGCAATTCGAGTGAACCACAGTGACAGACAGCAATGCAAATCTGCTGTTGTCTATCCTCCCTGTAGGTGTCATACTTTTCCAATACACAGATATTTGCCAAATCTGTACCTTTGCCTGATATATGTGGTCCTTTTCGCACAAACCTGTGGATGTCTGGCAAGCGGTTGGCCAATAATTGATGGTTGTTCTCAGAATATGGAGAATCTGGCTGCCACATGCCAGAACCCTCAGAAAACAGTTATGATACAGTAATATTTGTTGCTCTATTCATACTCTTACTTGGTATGACCAATATATACACTCTGTTGCTGAGGTTTGGCATGTGTCCCCCCAGTCATACTGGCTATGACCTGACTTCATGCTGTAGGGGGTTGTAAGGTATGTTAGCCATAGCTCTCAAGCAATGACATACGAATGTTATATAAACTGTTACCTAGCCAGAGTACATCGGGGGCAATCATGGACACCTTTACAATATCTGAACTATTCCTATGTGACATTCACAGAGTGATAGGTGCTGAATGACAGTACATCATGTGATAGATATGATAGCTGTGTCCACCCTTACTTACTGTCAATATGTTTGACACATAATCCAGTAGAAGACATAGAGGAGCCAACCATTATAGGATGGAGCAAGAAGGCCACAGCTGTGATGTAATTCACAGCAGGCACAGTTGAGAGGCATGCCTGTAGCTGTTGGACAGCAGAGTATCAACTACAAATCATTTCCAGAGATGTACTACAGGCCTACTGTTGTAATCTCTATTCCCCATAACTGCATCCTCCTATCTGTTTCCCATTAAATGGGGGCATGTATTACATACCTGGTAGAGTAACATAATCCTTTTGTGAAGAAATCTTGAAGAACAATGCTTGGTAAATCATAGTCCGTTTTGGTATAGCAAGTTATAGACCTGCTTCCCATAGGCAGTTGCTTGCCTTTTATAGGTAATGCTCATTAACAGGTAATTGTGTGTGCATCAATCCATGGCTCAGACTTGCTAATTGCATCCAGAACAGCTGGGTTACACTTTCATTAGCCAATGAGGCCTTCATGTAGGCATTAGCCCCATTCTTAGGCTGTGAGATGGACATTGATGAGGTGTGGATTCTACAGCATCACACAGGGTAGGTTCTAATACTGTCCACTGTTGAGGTTTATGAGGTATGTCCACAGTTTTCCATGCTATGTTTGACCATTGTCAAATGACTTTATGATTATCTGGAAGTTCAGTGTTAATCATCTTGGGTTGAGATCAGTAAGGGGGAAGAGACATGTGTGTGTCAGATGTCATACCCATCAGAATATGCATGCTGCTGCAGTAGCTCCTGGTTTATCAGCTCTGTATGTTTGCAGGGGCAGTTTTATGTATGGGTGTTGTGTGGATACCTTATTTTAGAGGGTTGTGAGTTATGGTACGTCTGTAGCAGGTAGCGTAACATACAGCTGCATATGTTGCAGCCTGCAGTTGCTGCTTTTTGCCTAGGACTCATACTGGGGAGTGTGGACACAATGGAGGACAACAAGTTGTATGTGTCACTGAGGGAGCAGTGGCCAAGGTGAGGGCACCATAACAGTCTGGTCATGGTGTGTACTTAAGATACATCTGTTATGTAACAGTGCTAATTAGAGAGTAGTAGGTGACATATAGGTAGGCTATACAAATATGTGCAGTGTGTCCCTACCTAAAGGCCTTTGACTTGCTAACATGTGTAGCAGTTAACTCAGTAGCAGCAACATGTTTTGATTAAAATTGCATGACTCAGTCATTATTAGCTGTATTCACAACAATGCAATTGAAGTGCAACACACTGGATTTGAACCCAGGACTGTGGGTGGCATATGTGCTACAACATGGCATTCAACAGACTGAACTAATGAATCACAGCTACATTAGGTGTATTTGTACAATATATGTCCATACATACAGTCTGTGACACAGGAATTTCACTAATGTGTTTTCTGATGGATATGAGATGTGCACTCAAATGTCTGTCATGATTTTCTAACCTCAATCATTAATGACTCACCAGTACTTTAGCAGACAGGCATGTTTTTGTGAAACCATGCCAAAACTAGGGGGCACAACTGTGAACATTCTGCAACAGTCTATACAGTTGACAGCTATGCCTGCTATCCCAGGCCTCACATACAGTCATTAATATTTATTTGGCTGTGTACTGGTGCAGTGTCTGCATCACAGTCCCAAGTACACTGCCAATTTCCCCCATTATATGTACTTGTAGTGTGTCACTGGCAATCAGGATATGTTGGTGGATACACCTGTTGCAATTTAGAGCTGAGTGGCCTAGTTGGCTAAAGCCCTGCACTGTCATTAACAGGGGTATATGTTCAAGATATGGCATGGGTGATTATTTTGCAGATGTGCCTAACACTGTCAGAAACACATAAGATGATTAAGACACTTTTAAGAGGTTTTAAGTGGGTTTGTGAGGCAAGCCACGCTGCATAGCTCCACTTAAGCCTATGCTGATAGGAAAGTAGTGAAATGGGGGCAAGCAGGGGGGAAAACATACTGAAATGCAGGTAGGGATGTGGAGGGTGGGTGTGGGAAAGGACTATAGCTCTCCATTTTGTCTGCAGCAACAGCTATTCAGGTTTTACAAGAATTTGGAATTTGGAGCCTCACACCCAAGAGAGAGTGCTGAGGGCAACATAAACGTGTTGATTATTTAATGTAATAATCAGTTATGTCCAGTAGACACATGTTCAAAATGGAGAGCTATATATGGGGTTATATTTTTTGTGGGACAGGTGCCACTTTTTTTAAGGAGAGAGTGGAATGTTAGGGAAGGGATATATAGGTACATGTGGGGATGTATGTTGGATAGGAGAGTTTGCATCTGCAGATAGACAAGACAGACAAGACAGCATACAGGGGTGGTGTGTGACACATGAGGGGGAAAAAACCTTGGAGTGGGAGGGTGTTGTGGCATCAGAGGTCCATGTGCCCCCAGACAGCAGCAGTGGGACTAAGCTCCCCATCCATGGGTAGCCATCACTGCTCCTTTACTGCCCCAAAAGCTGTGCTGGAGGCTAGGCACTGGGGCCATCAGTCTCCTCCCCGTTGGTGAGCCTGCCCTCAGTCTAGCACAGGTGCTGCTCATATCCATGATAAACTATCCTGTGCACCATCACCAGTAGCTGATCCTGGATGATAACTCCCCTCCACCCTCACTCCCAAGGGAAGAGTCCTTGTCCCCTGAAGCTGTTCCACATGTAGGTGGTACAGGGCCAGTGGAGGGGGCACCACCAGGTCTTGTACCTCGGCCAGCTGAAGTAGGGTAGGCAGATTTCCAGGAACCAGCCTACCCAGTCGAGCTGTGGGGTTGAGATATTTCAATGTGTATTGATTAGTAATAAACAAACCATTTAGTTAGTTATAACAGCATGCCAGAACATTGCAAATAACCTAGTAACATAACATTGCATAGTATATGGAACACAACAATAAGTATGATAACAGTCAGTATAGTAACAGCATGCCAGTAACAGTTATGGCATAAGGCCAACAATATAGGTAATTCAACAAGATATGTTAGTATGCAGCCATTGTAATACATAACAATAATAAAACACAAGGCCCAACATAATGTTTAGGGAACAACATGTGTTAATAGTAAACTATAACCAAAGTATAACAATAATAAATTATGGTGAAGATAAGGGGTGGAGGAAGATAGAAATACAGTTCATTAATACCAGTATAGGCTATATAGTTTGCAGCAGTACTGTAATATACTCTACAGGTCTGCCCTTCCTTTATGTATAACAGTGCCCTATATATATGCTGCTGTAGCATGTACATACCTCTCAAGCTATCCACATGGGACAGTATGGGTATTTTTCTTAACCAAGTAGAACACTACGAGGTAAGCAATTCTATTACAGTCAAACTTAAATTATTTGACAAATTACTCTTAAAGCTTAAAAAATTACAGCTTGAAATATCGTATTTTAAGGAGTGTCTTGACTGTAAAGTGATACCAAAAGGTTTAAGGCACTTCCAGTACTCAACAGGGTTGGTTTTGAATTCAGATTTCCACAAGGACCTCTTAAAGTTATTTGACCAGCAAGGTTTTGACTTGTTAACATTAATGATTAAGCATTATTCTATTTGGGTTGGCCAGGTAATTACAGAAATAACTGAGTTAGACAATACAATCAAAATGCATGATGAATTCATTAGGTACAAATATCATTACAGTCGATGCTTCAACAGCATCGACCAGTATTTGAACAAACTCAAGTTGAACAAAGTTAAAAAACTGGATCGTGACTGCAAGGTCTATGAACAAGGGGTGGCCTACCCCCCTCATGCACTATCACAAGCTTGGCAACATTCTATGGCTAATACCAACGACCCCTTTGTCGCCAATGACGGAAGACAGAATTCTGTCAGTGATGTTCCAACTACTGGTATTAGAGATTTGGATCCTTTTGTAGATTCACAAAGTGAACACCTAGTCAGGAGAAGTGAGAGGTTGCAAAATCGGAGGCAACAATCTAATAAAGCAACCACATCAGTGTACACTGGCCAACAGCAGGTTTATCACAATGCCAATCGTTTGGGGGATATTCCAAAACAACGGAACAACTACCAGCAGCAAAACAAGGGGAATCATCAGAAACTGAACCAACAGAGACTGTAACATTTATTTCTGTCAGCAACTTGAGCCCTCCCTTAGAGAACTGCTATGATGGGAGTACTGTTGCTAATGCTGACAGTAGCATTTTATGTACAGACTATTTACGTTCTGAGAATATTGTTGCCCCCGCCACTAACATTACTAATTTAGTTAACAACACCCATACCCATTTGGACTTTATTATTAATGAAGTTGTGAAACCGGTCATTACCACTAACAAAATAGGCGATTTCAACATTTACAACTTTTCCCCTGTTACGATCCCGAGTGACCTAGCAGATTTTTTATCTAAAGGGCAAACATATGTACCTCAATAAAGGTTTGATATAGTAGGGACTATTATTGACATCAAATTGTTTACCCGTAAGTTAAATTTCAACTTGCTGTTTGATAACAATACTAATAGCAATAATACTTATGATAATCCAACCAGGGTACCCAGTACCTTTAACCCCCACTGCACCCTGTAATTCAATCTTTCGAAAATATGTGTGAACTTGACTTAAGGCAGAAGAACATGTATTTATCCAGCATTAGAACAGATGATATATGTAGGGAAGAACTGGAACTACTTGACTTTGTTAAGACACATAGTTTACGTGTCTGTAAACCAGATAAAGGAGGGGGAGTAGTGGTGTTTGACAAAGTTGACTACTTTGATAGAATGCTTGATCTACTTTCCAATGACTCGTATACTTTGAGTTCTAGATCTGAAGTAAATAAAGCTTATCATAACATCAAAAACAACCTAGATGAAATGTTTTTTGAGGGTAGATTAGAGCAGGATCAGTACAAATACCTTACTACTCCATATCCTAGGTTCCCTTGCCTTTTTGGGATCCCAAAGATAGACAAGGACCTTTTTAACCCCCCCTATGCGTCCACTAGTTGATGGACGTGGATCCCCCACATATTCTTGCGCTAAACTTGTAGATTCTATATTACAGAAATATTTGAAACAGGAAGAACAAATCTGCAAAGATTCATGGTCCTTCCTGGAAAAAATAGGTGAATTGACATTCGACAAAAAATATAATTTTTTGACAATCAATGTCAGAGACTTATATACCTGTATCCCCCTACAAGTAGCAATTGAATGGATGGGTTTTACTCTTAAGAACAAGGGTGCCCCAGTAGATGAAATCTCACTAGTTATGGAACTTCTGGACATGATTTTATTTAACAACTATTTTATGTTGGGTGAGAATTTCTATCTACAAAAAATTGGGGTTGCCATGGGTTCACCCTGTGGGGCAAGTCTAGCCAATATGGTAATGTCCTATTGAGAAAAGGAGAACGTGCTGAACAACCAAGCACTCATGCCCAAGATCAGGTACTATACACGGTACCTTGATGACATTTTTATTTTGCTAGAGGGAGGTGAAACTGACAGCAAGTTGATTTTGGACTCTTTCAACTCCTCCACAGATTTTTTGTCCTTTACTTCTAACTTCAGCGAAAATGCCATTGCATTTTTGGATATATGGTTAGTGAAAAATGAGAAGCTGAATAACTATGTAGCTAGCATTTATAGAAAGCCTACACATTCCAACTCCTTTCTACATTTCAGCAGCTGCCACCCGAACTACCAAAAAAGGTTGGTGGTAAAGGGGCAGCTGGTTAGAGCAGCTCGCATGGTGAGCATTGAAGAAGACTTTCATAATGAGTGTAAGCTACTAGTCAATATGTTCCTACATAGAGGGTATCCCCAACCCCTACTTGAGAGCCTAGTCAAAGAGGTTACGAATAAGAGACTGAATGGCATATACCAACCCATTCTCAAGATTGATTTAAACAGGGAGTCTGCCAATATGGATGCACCCAAACCAGCCAGACAAGTTGATCTCTTGTCTCATGATACTAACACTAATGCTAGACTAATTTTAACATACTGTGTTAATAGCCACCTTATATTGGACATCATTACTAAGAACTGGAATGTCTACCGTGGTAACCATGCAGTGTTTGGCAAAGTGGGTAATAGACCCAAATTTACTTTTAGAAGAGGCAAAATCTTGAAATCTTTGCTAGAACAACCTGATGGCATTCCCACACGGACACCAGGGATGTATAAATGCCAAAATTGTAACCAGTGTAGATACATCTATGAATCTAATCGATTCATAACTAACAATCATAGATTTGATTTACGCTGTAGATGTACCTGCAATTCTAGGATGGTTGTATACTTAGCTCAATGCCAAAAATGTGCAGGATTCTATGTGGAAAAGACTGAGCATAGATTACGAGACCGAAATTTATGAACATCAATACGCCATTAGCAAAGAAAAAACAGATAATGCCCTCGCCAAGCACATCACCCAGTACAATGACCACTTTTTCAGATTTTTAGTGATTGACCAGATATCTGAAAACAAGAGAGGGGCTCCTTTACATTTGTTTTTGGAGGCGTCAGAATTAAGATGGCAGATTAGACTCAACGCTTATGTATTACCTGGGTTGAATGATGGCTGCTCTATTAGCAGTCTGTTAAAATTGAGAAATCAGTCTAGATAACACATTATTTTGTATCAGTCTAGATACATTATATTTTATATTTTTTTTATTTTACTATTATTACTTTTCATTTTTACTTTACATATATTTTTTACACATATACTTTTTAATGTGCATATTTTTATTATCATATTTAATTATTATTGTACATTCTAGCTTAGAGTGGTCATTTAGTTATTTACGACTCATATTTACTGTGTGTTTTTTAGTTATTTATGACTTATATCTATTGTGTTTTTAAGTTGTAATGTGATTAAGCCTTTAAATTTAAATTCAGGTAACCATTAGACTGATTGGTTAATTGATTATTAATGAGGTTCTTGGTAACTATTTAAGTTTTAAGTCACAGTTTTGTAATGTCTGAAGAAGTCTGCTTATGTAAGCAGACGAAAAGCGCTTCATTTAATTAAACTTGGTGTTGTCCTGAGACTGCTGGATTATTTTTGAATTACCTTACTGCACTTGGACCCTTTTCAACTTTCTTGGTTTGTGTTTTGTCCTACATAGTCTTTTCCGGGTTTAAACAGTATGGTAAGTCTTAAACCCATACTGATTAAGATACAGCATACTAAACTATGAAATATGTTTTTAACGTTTTAATGTTGTTTGGAAGGCGTATTAATATGTCTTATGGTTTAGAAAACCCTGTTTATTATTGTATTTTTATTACGCTATTGCTATTTGATTATGTTTTATATTTTTGTACTAATTACACTAATGTTGTCACATGATTATATTGGGCTGCTAGCCATGTGACTGTTGACCTGTATTTAAACTGTGATAATGTGATGTCTATGTATTAGTATTGACAAAGGGTTTTACCCGAAAGCTTTGCTCTGTTATATAAAGTGGATTTCTCTACCAAGTGTTTTTTAATTTCTTTTGTGTTCTGCATTTAGTCCTAACAGACCAGGTTCTACTTATCTAAAATAACACAGTTAAACTATATAACTAACAAATTCTAATATAAACCTCACTATACTATTGCAGTTCATCAAAATTTTTTGATAAGTAAGTTGTTGATGTGGCATCAATCTAGATTGTTTTTAGTATACTTACATATCTATATATATATATATATATATATATATATGTATATATATATATATATATATATATATATATATATATATATATATATATATATATATATATATATATATATATATATACATATATAGATATGGGTCTGCTGCTTTTAATTGAATAACACTTATTCGAAAAAGAGCAGTAGACTGCTCAGTTACGTGAAAGTGCACTTAATTCGAAAGTGCACTTTCGCGAAACTCGGTTCAACAAACTAATAAAATATAAAAAAAAAAAAAAAAACAGAAAACACTAACATTACATTGAGTGGGGGGGCTTAACCCCCCACACCCCCTACTTAAATATACCAACTCCAAAATCGCACTACAGTGGGGAACAAGTAAATTCCCCACTGTAGTGTGCCTCGGCGCTTCAGTTTTCCTAAACAGTTAATTAAACCGTGCTTCGCAGAAGTGCACTTTCTCGTAACTGAGGATCCATTGTTCGTTTTCGAACAAGTGGATTTTCTGTCTTTTACAGTAGACCCATATATATATATATATATATATATATATATATATATATATGGGTCTACCTGATAACACTGACATGCCAAAACACCGACAACGAAATAACCGACACCACAAAACTGAAAGTTCAAAAACACGAAACTTCACATGCCCGACAAACCACAATCCCAACAATCAACAAAACAAATACCTTTTCCAAAAAACACACACACAACACAAGCACACCAACAACCTTACAAACCTACACTAAACCTTACATACACAACTATCTATGCACTAACCTTAACCCAAACCCTAACCCTAAGGTCCGTCACTATCGCACACTTACCTTACCAGCACCCTAACCCTAACTCACTTAATCCACCCCTAACCCTAAAGTCTGTCACTATCACACACTTACCTTACCCGCACCCTGACCTAACATCCATCCGTATCGCACATTTTCCTTAACATGTCGGTGTTCTCAGCATTGGGAGTTTCAACTTTCGGTCTTCTCTGTTGTCGATCTTCCAGTGTCGGTTATCTCATTGTCGTTCTTCTGAGCTTTTGGCGTTATCAGGTAGATCTATATATATATATATATATATATATATATATATATATATATATATAGATATGGATTCATATTACAAAAATGAAAATTCACTACTTCGAACTTGTAATAGGAAGCCTCTTTTCTGCAAAAGTAAACTTTAATGAAAGTGAACTTTTGCATAAGTGCAATTCACTGAAAACACCACAGCACAGTGGAGGACATAAAAAGCAAACTATGCCCTCCACTATGGTGCAATAGTCACGGACCTTAGGGTTAGGGCACGGGTTAGGGTAAGGGGATACTTAGTAAAGCTATCCCCTTACCCTAACCCATGCCCTAACCCTAAGGTTTGTAACTATCACACCATAGTGGAGGACACTGCTATGTCCTTCACTGTGCTGCAGTCATCACGGACCTTAGGGTTAGGGCACGGGTCATGGTAAGGGGATAGCCCTATGGGCTATCCCCTTACTATGACGCGTGCCCTAACTCTAAGGTCCATGAGTACTGCACGGAAGTTCAGTACAATACCCATTGGTTGTACTGAACTTCGCATAAGTGCACTTTCGATAAAGTGCACTTTAGCTGCAGTGAGCATTCCATGCACTTCTTTGAATTAGTGAAAATTTGATCTAGTGTATCAAGCCCAAATATATATATATATATATATATATATATATATATATATATATATATATATAGAGAGAGAGAGAGAGATATATATATATATATATATATATATATATATATATATATATATATATAGAGAGAGAGAGAGAGAGAGATATATATATATATATATATATATATATATATATATATATATATATATATATATATAGATATAGATATATGGGTATATGTAAGTCAATCTAATGAACATTGTACGACCTTCTATATAATCAACACCAACTCATTGATCTCAAAAGACTGACAAGCTAGTGTTCATTTTTGGGAACTTAAGCCCAAAATGTTAAAACTAAAAGCACTTGTTTTTGCAGAGGCAAGCACACCTGCACTGCACCTCATGCTACATTTACATACTAAATATATATAAACTTATGTGTGTGAACTGAAATAAATAAGGAGGGGTACACAAATCTACTGACTATTTAAGTTATCCATCATAGAAAGACTCACAAGTGAACCAAATAACTACAATACAACTATAAAGTTCTTTTATTCTCTCATTCAGTTTTATTCTTGCTACTGTTAAGTAAGAGGAACCAGAGCAAAATAAGAGTAAATCACTGAATATCCCATGCTTAAATGCTTCTGTTACTAATTTACAAAGTATAACATTTTCTAGCAATGCATCAGTCGCTTTACTTTAGAGGCATCCTACTGTTTTGAAATGTACACGTGAAACCTGTAAGCATATTTTTCTCACTCTGAAGAGGTAAAGGCGTTTTCTCTAAAATGATTTTACAGTTTTTTTTCTGAGTTCAATTTATAATAGACTGCTCATAAATGTGCTTATGTTCTTGCCTTCATATTTTTCTTTTTCACGTGTGGGTCATTCGTGTTTGTATGTGTGTCCCTGCCAGTTTATGCTTATGTGTGTTTTCATTTCTCTGGAGGTATTAAAAGACAAGTTAGCATTTGCCATGTCTCATTTTTCAGAGCAGCTGAATTTTTGTAATAAGTATGGTAATAGTAAGTGGCAGTAGGTCGTTTATGTGGCATTCCACTTCAGCGCTGCCCCTGTAATGAACTTTTAAATTTAATCTCACTTCATTTTATATGAAAATGCTTGTCTTGCTGCATTGAGCTCTCTTGAAAGATGTTGCCTAGAGCAAGGAGAAGCTCCTAATAACATTTGGCACATCTGCAGTATTCACTCAGGCTGTGCATCTTATATGGAACATAATGTAATGTGATTAATTCACTGCTATTTATCCAGTCTGAAGAACCCACTACAAACTGTTTCATCCTCTGGGACAGGGACAGGTTGGACTGTAAGACTTGCTTGCCTCCAGGATCGTGTAGCAAGTCCTAAATGGTGTTACATGGGGGATAGCTCTCTGATAATGACATATTTCTAAAGTGAATTGACAAGATGAATGAGAAAAATTTACAAATGAGGAAAGTAAAGCATTGCTATTAATCATGCTTTCTGTTTTAAATAACTCCAGCTGTGATACATGCAAACTTCTGGAAAGCATTTTAATCTCACAGATTCCTTTCTGCGGCCTAACCATTTACAGTGAAGGGAGATTGTATCTAAAAAGCATTAGCAGTACCATTATATTAAGTCTGAAAGACATTTGCCTGCCCATTTATACATTTTATGAAACATTTTTTTTACATGATTGCATTTCATACTTATGATCTGAGACTTATGTTTCAAATATATTAAAACATGCTGCCTGAGCCAGCTGACTTGGAGTTTGAAGAAAGTATGCTTGGATATATTTCTGGATGATCCTAGGTGCTCTTAACCTGAAATTTAGAGATTTCACTAGAACAGATTAACCAGACATTCAGTATTAACCATCTGTATAGCATCTAGATGACAATTTCTACTTTTTCTACCGCAGAGTAAAGGGTTTGATTCCTACTACCTCCATTTGCCTATTGTGGGACTCTGAGCAAGTCACTTAACTAAGCAGTGTGTTCCCCTGGACACCTGTGAAAAGAGAAACATTTCCTGTGGGCATACCTGGTTAACAAACATACTAAAAAAAAAACAATAGTTCTTGATGACCAGCCATACCTGTACTCTATGTCATTGGTGCAGTACCCATGGTCAGTAACGTCTTTTACCCAACACAATCAATCTCTCTTTATAGCAGACAATTTCCATAATTTTGCATGTGGACATTTCTTAATCTCTCTCTAGTTGTTCTAAATGGAGTAAATTATCTTTGGCATTAGTATTGTCCATTATGAAAGTGTTGAGTTGGTGTCTTTCAAAAGCTTGTATGTAATATGGCATATGTCATTAGAGTGATCCTAAAGGCATTCCTGGAGTGGTCAGTAGGGTCTAATTAAAACTCACTTTACAGAACACCGAGTGGCATACTACAACTTTCTCTGTCATGACACCTCATTCAATGTTTCTCTTGTTACAACTGCCACCTTCATGCACAATGAAGGTACCATTAACAGATCAGATTTTCTTCAGATAATGCCAGATGCACAAATATCTAACTGGATACCTCCCCACAAATATGTCACCCTGCACTCTATAGTTATGCCCAAAGATTCTTCTGCATTGGAGCCATTTTATAGGTCTGCATTAAAAAATTAATCCCCATTTCAAAATAACTACAGAGACACAAACTGTAAAAGCACAACATAGATAGCATGAGCATTCTCCAGATATCTGAATACCTTCTGATTTTTGTACTTCTAAATTGTCATGGCTATACTCTCTACATTTGTCACTGAAAGCAAATTTGACAGAAAAGATTTTAAGGTGATGATAAACACTGAAAGCTCAAAATATCACAAGCACATCTGACAAAACTCTCAAATGACTGAATGCTTCATTTTACAGTGCTTGTAAGTAGGAGTGTGAATGACTTTTTGACTGAAAAGGTTATAGTGGTGTGTGTGTGTGTGTGTGTGTGTGTGTGTGTGTGTGTGTGTGTGTGTGTGTGTGTGTGTGTGTGTGTGCGTTTGCGCATGTGTGTGTGTGTGTGTGTGCATGCGTGCAAGTGTTTGCATGTAAGGCTTGGGTACTTTTAGGGAAAGGGATTTAGTAACATAAGTATAGCTTTAGTTTTAGGATTGGGAAAGGGCTAGGGTAAGGGTTAGCACCCATGAGTAAGATGGAGCCTATAAGCCTAACCCTACCCATTATGTTACTAAAAGACATTTCACTAACAGTATCACAACCAAGATGTCACTTTGGTTTTGTATTTGGGGGGTATGATATAAAGTATTCAATATTTTGTGATTCAGAATAATCAGTTTTCACTTTTGTGTGGTTTGTGGTTTGTTTTAGATATTGTGAGGTTCTGTATTTTGAGTTTTAGATATCTCATGGCATAAACTCTCTCACACACACACACACATACACACACACACACACACACACACACACACACACACACACACACATATATATATATATATATATATATATATATATATATACATACATACATATATACAGTAGATATAAAAAGTTTTCACACCGCTGTTAAAATGCCAAGTTTTTGTGATATAAAAAAAGGACACCACAATAAATAATTTCAAAACTTTCACCACCTTTAATGTGACCTAGAATCTGTACAATTCAATTGAAAAACAAACAAATCTGTTCGGGGAACAATATAAAATATTAAAAAATTGTACAATAAGCTGGTTGCGTAAGTATGCACGCCCTTAAACTAATACTTTGTTGAAGCACCTTTTGATTTAATTACAGTATTTAGTCTTCTTGGGTAGGAGTCTATCAGCATAGCACATCTTGACATCACAATATTTTCCCACTCTTCTTTGCAAAAGTGCTCTAAATCTGTCAAATTGCGAAGGTATCTCTTGTGCACAGCGCTCTTCAGGTCACCCCACAGATTTTCTATTGGATTTAGGTCTCAGCTCTGGCTGGGCCATTTCAAAACTTTAATTTTCTTTTGGTGAAGCCATTCTTTTATTGATTTGGATGTATGCTTGGGGTCACTGTCACGCTGAAAAGTGAAATTCCTCTTCAACTTTTTTTTTTTTAGCTTTCCAGCAGATACCTGAAGGTTTTGGGCCAAAAGTGACTGGTATTTGGAACTGTTCATAATTCTCTCCACCTTGTCTAAAGCCCCAGTTTCAGCTGAAGAAAAAAAACCCCAAAGCATAATACTGCCACCACCATGCTTCACAGAGGGGATGGTGTTCTTTTGATGATGCAAAGTGTTTATGTGCCAAACGTACCTTTTAGAATTGTGGCCAGAAAGTTCAACCATGGTCTCATCAGACCATAATACATTTTCCCACATGCTTCTGGGAGACAAAATGTATTGTTTTGCAAATTTTAGGCAGGCCTGTATGTTTTTCCTTGTAAGAAAAGGCTTCTGTCTTGCAACCCTTCCCCATAACCCAGACATATTTACAATGATAGCGGCAAAAGAACGCCAGAAACTGCCGTCCGAAACTTACCAAAAGACAAAGAGCTGCCTTCCTGTATAATACAATGGATAAACAGTCTTCAAAATTGTTTAAAAGAATCCAATGACAGCAAACATTTGGTGAATAAACCAGCTCAAACTGCTTTGCAAAAACAAAGCAGTACGCTGTCACAAACAGGTGTACACGGTATCCAGTATTGCCCAACAGTATGTATCCACGGACACAATGTGAAACCAAATTTCATTTATTTAAAATCACAGCAAAATCATAGCAAAAGTGGGTTTAGCGCTTTCACTCACTCAAAGTGAGCTTCATCAGAACAACCCAAGCACCAGTTCAAAGTGTTTAAATAACTTCTTTGGCTCCAATTTTCTTAAAGTGGCAACACTCTCATTACACAGTATCTAGCATGTCAATTCAAAAATACATATCCACAACCCTATTACTATCACTATTCACATGGTCTTATGTAAATAAATAAATAACTGTTTTTAATATAATAAAATTATAATATAATTATAATAATAATGATAACTGTATATCTATATCAAAAATATAAAATTGAATATAAAGTTCCATATTAAATTAAATATAAAATTCAATATAAAATTCTATCTAGTGCGTGCACTAAAATAACACATGAACCCATAGGAGTAATCAGACCTAATGTACATCAATTATCTATTACATAAAAGTGGCTTGATGGAAATATGGTCATTCAGACCTGGTGGTGTGCCTGCATCAGTAAGTAATTGCCACCAAACTTCTTTGTGTGCAAGTACATTTTTATAAACACCTCCCTTAGGGTCCATTTCTATATTTTCCAAAATGGAAAATTTGAATGTATGTTCTGATCCAAATTTCTCTATATGCCTATAAAGTGCATTATTTAAATCCTTAGTCCTAATGCTATAGAGATGTGCATATATCCATTTTTTAAAATGCCTCACAGTTTTGCCTATGTAGTATCCTGGACACTCTACGTATTTAGCTAGATAAATAATATATTTTGAGTTACAATTGCCTTGTTTAAACCTAATTCTTATCTTGTTAATATTGTTCAGGACTATACCTTCATCTTCATTAATAGCGTGACATTGATTGCAACAACCACATTTTAAAGTATGCTTAGTACTGTTAACTGTCACTGAATCCCATGAACCTCTTTCCAACAAGCTTTTTAGGTTTTTCCCCATTTTATAAACAAATTTTGGTCTTAAACCCAATATGTCCATCGAATCCTGGTCCACCATCAGCACATTCCAATATTCTATTAATATCTCTTTAATTTTGTTTATATGTGGTCCATATTCAAGGACACAAGCCCTACTATATGCTTCCGAATTCTTCATATGTTTCATGTTGTTAACCACTTCAGCTCTATTCCTATTAAGACCTAATAATGGGGTAAATTTCTTTCCCCATTCACTCATTACATACTCATTAACATCTCTCATCATATTGTGATCGTAACCTCTTTCCTTAAACAACTCTGTAATGTATCCAAGTTCACTTAACATATCTGTGAATTCAGAAGTCATCCTCACAGCCCTGATAGATTGTCCCTTATAGATGTTATACATCATTTTTTTAGGGTGATTGCTAGTATATTCTAAGTACGAGTTGCTGAAAGTCTCTTTCCTATGTATTCTGGGCTTAATGCCTTTGTCTGTATTTTGGACAAGTGTGTCCAAATAAGCAACACCATCACTACTACTAGTAAATGTAAATTTCAGAAATTGACTACTATGGTTCAAAAATTCCATGAAATCATTAAATGTATTTTGATGTCCATCCCATAAAATGTAAATGTCATCTAAGAAACGAGAATAATATTTGATGTTATTTTCCTAAAATGCACTATTGAAAATGGTGTTCTCCTCCCAATCAAGCATTACCAAGTTTGCAAATATGGGGGCACAAGCCGCCCCCATAGCAACACCTTTAGTTTGTCTAAACATCTCACCTTCAAAATAGATGTAATTATGATCAAGAACTATAAACATCAGTTCTAGTATCAGACATATTTTGTCCCATGCAAGGTAACTGTGTTTCCTAATACTATTGGTAAATGCTTCCAATCCCTCATCTTTTGATATGCATGAGAATAAATCTACTACATCAATAGATACAAATAAATAACCCTGTTTCCATATGTCCACTGGATAGTATTTTAAGAATTCCCAAGAATCCTTATCCATATGTTTAACGTCTCTGTATAAATTCTTGAGCAAGGTGTCTACTAATACCCCCAGTGGAAAGGTTTTGGACTTACTGCCTGCTATAATAGGCCGAAAAGGTGGATCCTTGATGTATTTATGAATTTTGGGAATACCAACAATAGTGGCCATTTTAGGATGTTCAACCTTAAGAAAATGGTATGTATCCTCAGTTATTCGTCTATCCAATAAAAATTCTTCTATATGCAGATCTATTCGCCTGTACACAATATTAATTTCAGTGAGGGAGACTGTTACATAATTCCCAGATGCATGAAGAATATCATGCATTTTGGAAATATATTCCAAGTTGTCAAATATAACAACACCCCCCTCCCTTATCGGGTTTCATAACCCTTAAGTTATTATTAATCCTTAACTCTTTGAGTGTCATTTGTTCTTCATGAGAAAGATTACTTCTCATTCTCTTCCTAATAATCTGATTTTGTGTCTGATAAATCTTCTGTGTAACCAATGTATCATAAATTTGAACATTAGGGTTCATAGGTGGTATAAATGTGCTCTTTTTCTTAACAACTCCTGTATTACATGCAGGTTCGTAAGCATTATCCTTAAATAATAAGGCTAAATTCAATTTCCTAATGTATAACTTAAATTCACTTAGACAGTCAACAAGTCTAAAATTAGAAGTGGGAATGTACTTCATTCCCTATGATAATCACCTAAAATATGATTTGTCCAGTGGGATATGTGTATAGTTATAAATTTTAAATTGATTGTAACAATTAATAACACCATCTGTCACAATGTCTTGATCATTATTAGACTCTTCATAACCATCTGTTCCTATATCCATCACCATTATTATTTCCTCCCTGTTTCACTTCCTGATGGTAAAAACATTTTTTCTCCATTTTCCTCCCCTTTTCCATTCTATCTGTTTCCCGTTTTTCCATCCCTGGTGAAAATTCTTATTATTGTTATGAATATACTCCCCTCCATAATCATAAGATACATCATGTGCATAATTCCCATTTCGTGGTTGGTTCTTATTCATAAGAAGTACATTATTAGTAGGCCCTTGGTTAGATTCTGATATATCAGGATGGTAAACTCCTCCCCACTGACAGGCTTGACCTCTCTTGTACTGTTCAGCATCTCTTTTCATTTTTTTACTTTTCCTTACATATGCTTTTTTAGTTTTTAAATCATATGTTTCAAACTGTTTCGCATATAGTTTTTTTCCAATGTGTGAACATAAGATCTTTCAAAATAGTTTCATTTAATTGCTTTACTTCATTTATACACTTACATAGTTTTTCATCATTACATTTAACTAACAATTTCATATATTGTACTCCAAAAGAATCAAATAATTTTTTAAATTCATTAATAGTTGTAGTAGACAGTTCAATCCCCATAGGAATTTTAAAAAAACGTAAACCCATGGGTATAATGTTGGTATCAATACATTTAGTCAAGTATGCATTATCTAACTTAATAGAATTAATAATGTTTAGTTTTTTCCACAACATATAAATTAAATCTTTTAAGGTTCCCTTTAACTTATGTGGATCTAAATGTGCATTGTCCTTATTGTCAGAAGAAATGTCAAAATCACAACAATTGTCGAAAAAGTTTTTTAAGTAAAACTCCTCATTTCCCTGTATCATTAGTCCATTTCCACCACATTCACTATGCTTAGTAGACAAAACAGTACCTTTATCATTTCCATCCTTAGGATTGGTGTTATGATAACAGCGCATCATTTGTGCTCTTTTTGGCTTAGTACCAGTCCTCCTGGTCTCTTCGGTCAGATTTCCAAAGGAAAAATCAAACATAAAATCTGTGGGTGCAAGTCTACTATTGCTAGGTTCTACTTGATTTTGTAGACTGGGTAAATAAATTTCTCCAAAGTTTGCTTGCTTTTGCCTCTGTCTGTTAGGAATCTCTGGAGACGAGGTAACCAGTATCGAACCATCTTTAGATGCCCTCTCATCAGCCACATGGTCAATATCGATTTTATGACCCAAATTTGTAGATTTACAATAATTGATAATACTGTTTGGAAATGATGATATAATATATATATATATATATATATATATATATATATATATATATATATATATATATATATATATATGTATATGGGTCCCCTTCAGTAGAATGTTCACATATGGCCAAGACCATATGTTCGAACTTGTAAAAGTTCGATCGGACTGAATGGAGATCTCTGGAGTGCAGAAAGGGAAGATTTCCCATTTCTGCAATGTAGTGTGATCTCGGAGTTGGTATATTTACGTACAGGGGGTGTGGGGGGTGCAGGGGGGCATAGCCCCCCTGCTATAGATGTTTAGTTTTGTGTTTTGTCGTTTTATTTGTTTTTATTTCAGTGTTCAAACTTTTACGAGTTTGAATATATGGTCTCAGCCATATGTGGTTCGAACTTGTAAAAGTTTGATCTAATGAAGTAGATACATACATATATATATATATATATATATATATATATATATATATATCGATATGTGTGTGTGTGTGTGTGTGTCTGTGTATGTGGACATAAAATGTGTGTGCTGGGTGTGTGTATGTATGTAGATAGATATAAATATATGCCCGCACATGCGCAAACACACACACACATACTATACAAGTATACGACTATGTATATATGTCTGTATACATATAGATTTAGATATAGATATAAATAAAAATATATATAACATACAGCACAGTGGCAGAATCGATTATGCTGTTGCCTCACAGCAAGAGATTTCTCAGTTCAATTCTCCACAGGGCTACCTTCTATGTGGAGTCTGCATATCCTCCCTGTATTCCTGTTGGTTTCCTCGAGGTGCTCCAGTTTCCTCCTAAATTGGACACTGTAAATTGGCCATAGTTGTGAATGTGCATGTGATTGTGTGCAGTGGGAGAAGTACTGCAGCAGGGTTAGCCAACAGGGCTAGTCATCCAGCAGTATAAACCTTGGCTCTAAGATGATTGTCAGTGTTGAAGTGACACCACAACCCCATGTGTAAAAATGAGGAAAAAGGGGCTGTGGATAGATGGATGGATATATGTAAAATGGAGGTGTGTGCTTATAGTACATATAGAATATGTGTAAAATGTTTGTGTGAATGTGTGCACATACATGTGTGTGTGTGTGTGTGTGTGTGTGTGTGTGTGTGTGTGTGTGTGTGTGTGTGTGTGTGTGCACGTGCATATGTTAAACCATGCATCTACACAAACACATGTACATATATACCCTTATCAGAAGGCATTGATATGTATATATTATCTGTGTATATCTATGTAAAGTATATAAATATATATATATATATATATATATATATATATATATATATATATATATAGATATATATATATATATATATATATATATATATATATATATATATAGATATACACAGTGGATATAAAAAGTTTACACACCCCTGTTAAAATGCCAGGTTTTTGTGATATAAAAATGACACCACAGTAAATTATTTCAAAACCTTTCCCACCTTTAATGTGACCTATAAACTGGACAATTCAATTGAAAAACAAACAAATCTGTCAGGGGAAAAATATAAAAAATAAAAAAAATACAATAAGCTGGTTGCATAAGTGTGCACACCCTTAAACTAATACTTTGCTGAAGCACCTTTTGATTTAATCACAGCCTCCAGTCTTCTTTGGTAAATGCCTGCCATCAATTAAAAGAGACTCTGATTAACCCCAAATAAAGTTCAGCTGTCCTAGTAGGATTTTCCTAACATTTACTCAGTTACCTGCTACAGCAAAAGCCATGGTTCACAGAGAGCTTACAAAGCATCAAGGGGATCTCATTGTTAAAAGGTATCAGTCAGGAGAAGGGTACAAAAAAATTTGCACAGCATTGGATGTACCATGGAACACAGTGAAGACAGTCATCAAAAAGTGGAGATAATATGGGACAACAGTGACATTGCAAAGAACTGGACATCCCTACAAAATTGATGAAAGGACAAGACAAAAACTGGTCAGGGAGTCTACCAGAAGACCTACAGCAACACTGAAGGAGCTGAAAGAATTTCTGGTAAGTACTGGTTGTGTACTAAATGTGACAACAATCGTCTGTATTCTCCATATGTCTGGGTTATCAGTAGCAACAAGCGTTCCTGTACACCAGATATTTACAATGATAGCGGCAAAAGAACGCCAGAAACCACAGTCCGAAACTCACCAAAAGACAAAGAGCTGCCTTCCTGTATAATACGATGGATAAACAGTCTTCAAAATTGTTTAAAAGAATCCAACGACAGCAAACATTTGGCAAATAAACCAGTTCAAACTGCTTTGCAAAAACAAAGCAGTATGCTGTCACAAACAGGTGTACACGGTATCCAATACTGCCCAACAGTATGTATTCACGGACACAATGTGAAACCAAATTTCATTTATTTAAAATCACAGCAAAATCATAGCAAAAATGGGTTTAGCACTTTCACTCACTCAAAGTGAGCTTCATCAGAACAACCCAAGCACCAGTTCAAAGTGATTAAATAACTTCTTTGGCGACAATTTTCTTAAAGTGGCAACACTCTCATTACACAATATCTAGCATGTCAATTCAAAATACATATCGACAACCCTATTACTATCACTATTCACATGGTCTTATGTAAATAAGTAAATAACTGTATTTAATATAATAAAATTATAATATAATTATAATAATAATGATAACTGTATATCTATATCAAAAATATAAAATTGAATATAAAGTTCCATATTAAATTAAATATAAAATTCAATATAAAATTCTGTCTAGTGCGTGCACTAAAATAACACATGAACCCATAGGAGTAATCAGACCTAATGTACATCAATTATCTATTACATAAAAGTGGTTTGATGGAAATATGGTCATTCAGACCTGGTGGTGTGCCTGCATCAGTAAGTAATTGCCACCAAACTTTTTTGTGTGCAAGTAAATTTTTATAATCACCTCCCCTAGGGTCCATTTCTATATTTTCCAAAATGGAAAATTTGAATGTATGTTCTGATCCAAATTTTTCTATATGCCTGTAAAGTGGGTTGTTTAAATCCTTAGTCCTAATGCTATAGAGATGTTATATCAATTATACTAGTTACATGGTTGTATGTGAATATGTTTTTTTTAAATACAGTGAGGTATGTGCAGTGCAATTTCATCTGTATGCATAGATTGTCATGTTTTCTGTAAGTTTTCTGTAAGATTTGTTGCTATAAAGACTTTATAAACATCTGGGACACAGGAAAATAATATTGCAACCCAAAAAAGGAAGGAGGGGTGGAGGGATAAGGACGATAAAAGAGGTGACATGATAGACGAAGATATAGTTGTGATAATAGTACACTACGTTTTATACAGCAGACATGCATGACATGAATTTATGTAAATATATTAGTACCAGTTTAACCAGAGGAGGTGCAGTGCTTTCTATATATCAGATGTTGCTTCATTTGGCATTTAAAGTCTTTCAAGTTGCAGATTGTTCTTAAGTTAACTAGGATGGTATTCCAGCTATTAGCAAATCAGCATGAATACAGGGAGTATCCTGCATTGCTTTTTGGTTTAGTTATTGGCAGTAAAGAAGTCAGTGGACTGTAGAGGTTTTCTTAGTACTATGTTGTGGGATGATGGAGTGAAACTTTTTAGGGGTTATACAGTAGAGTGAAGGTTGTAATTAATTATGAGTTCAATAGATAATTAGTTGGAGCTAGTTTAGTTGTTTTAAAGAAACAATGATGTGATCTATATTGTTGGTTGCAAATCTGGCAAATTTATTGTAGCACTGTTCTAGTTTGGATGGGTTAGGACAAGAGAAACATATAGCAGGATAAGGAGTACAGAAGAAATGAGTATATTTTATCTAATAGAATCAGTGAGGTATTGTTTGACTCTATAGAGGCAGCCTAGTTTTGGTGTGTCTTTTTTATGGCTTGTTGAAGGTAGAGATCAAATTTCCAGTGGTGTCTATAATCACATCTAGTAGTCTGGTGTAGGATGTCAGTTCTATGTTGGTTTTGCGGGAGGACAGTATAATAAAGGTAGTTTTCTTGGGAGGACAGAGTGAGAGAGAGAGAGAGAGAGAGAGTTGGTGGTGAAGAGTAGTAGTTTTTTTTTCTGAATTCAGGAGGAGTCGTGAGTTGTTGAGCCAATCTTCTGTGAAGGAGAAGGATTTTTGTGTGAGTATTTGGAGCATGGGTAATGTCCAAGCAGCACATGTTAGAGTGGAGTCGTCAGCATAATGTACTATGGCGGCTTCTTTGGCTGCTGTGCTTAGGTCATTGATAAATAAATTAAACAGTAGTGGTCTTAGGATTAGCCTTGTGGGACACTGTGTAGGACCTATTAGTGAGGTAATTATGAAACCAGATAAGTGAGGAGGGTGATAGCCCATAGGAAGAGTGCTTAGTTAACGAGAATTGGATGACTGAATGTGTTGAATGCCTTGGATAGATCCAAAATTAAGGATGAGTTTAGAAGGCCTGATTTTCTGTTCTGATTTATTATATCTGTTCCCCTTAGAAGGACATTGGTTTTATTTTGATTGGGTCTGAAACCATGCCGTGAGGGAGAGAGAGAGAGGCAGGGTTATGAGAAGTAATATGTGTATCAATTTAAGAGTGAATACATCCTTCCAAGATTTTGGATAAGGGTGTAAGACTGGCAAGAGGTCTATAGTTTGTGAGATCTGTTGATGAGAAGCCTTTATGGAAGGGTATAATATAGGATTTTTTTCCATAATGTGGGGATATACTTTTCTTGGATAGAGTTGTTGATTAGAATTGAGATGGGATATGCAAGGCTAACTGCAGTGAGCTTAAGGCATTCAAAGGAAAGTTGGACAGGGGAATTGTTTGTTGTCTTAAGAATATGTAGGTATTTTTATTTGTAGATGTTGGTACTGGAGTGAATTTGAAGATCTGTTGTGACTTCACTGATGGGGTATGATGGCTGAATTTGGAACAGTTTTTTTTGGGGGGGGGAGGGGTTACTGTATTTATAAAATGTGAGTTAAACTGTGAAGCAATACTTTGAAAGTTATTGTTTGGGAATGGGATGGGTTGGGTTGATTTTCCAGGACTTAATCTATTTGTGGATTTCCAGAATTGTTTTAGATTGTTGATGAATTTGGGTTTTAAGCTTTTTTTGTCCTTTTTATACATTGTTTGCTATTGTTCCTTAAGTGGCTATATTATTACTGGAATGTCTGAGACTTGTTTTGCAGCATGACAGCCAGACTTTATCTCAAAGTTGCAATAGTTGCTTTGATTTTTTTTTTAGTTAACCATGAGGCTGTTTATTTAAAACTCTTTTAGTTCTTAACTTGTTCTGCCAGGATATTTAGAAATATTGCAATGACTTAGTCTTTTTTCCTAAAAAAATTGCAGTCAAAAGCTTAATTATCCTGACTCTGATAGGAGCTAGGCATTGAACATCAATAAGTCTGTCTAAATTCTCCAGTCTTCAGACTAAAGTCTGTCTAAAATCTCCAGTCAATATGAAAGTAATCTACACTGCATCGTCTGCATCATTTACCCGCCCAGATATTCTTTTTTTAGTTTAAAATTACAGATATTTAGTCTGTTAAATATTATGTGTGAGGCAGGCACCAGAAGACAGTTGTAACCTTGATCTCAAGGAGCCATTCCTTCAATTTGATTTTTATGCCATGGAAAGGGCAAAGGTATCTGTGATTTGAAACCACTGAGCAATTCCCTCAAGTTTTTTGGACTAATAATGATTTTGCACTGAGGATTTGCTACTTTTAAAGAACCACTTATGAATAAGTTCGTTATCAATGAAGACATATTACCTGTGGATAAGTGCCAGCAGAGAAGAACACATAAGTGAAAATCATCACCAGATTAAACCATTTATATCCCAGCCCATTATAGCCACAACCCAAGGGAGGAGGGAACAGAGGATGCAGACTGCAGGAGCTTATTACATCCTTAATCTCTAAACTTACATCTTCACAGAGAGGGGGGTCTGTAAACCTAGAGAATGAATTAGCATAATGGATGATATTGGGAGAATCTACAGAGGTAATAATGAGAGCAAGAAACATGTAGGGAAAGAGGAAGTTAAAGGTAGGGATGTATGAGGAGGTAGAATATCAAATGTACTTAAGGGACAGACTAGTTAAGCTTATTTTTCCCTCTGCCATCAAAAAGATATAATGCAATATAAAATGTAACTTTTACTGCCTCATATAATCAGCTATGATAACTGTATACTGCATAGTGTTTGTAATTTAGTCATGAATTTTCTCTGTTTGTCTCTGGCTCAAGGATGCATATTTCTGTTTCAATTTGTGTACTCATGTGTCTCTAACAAGATCAATGTTTTCATAGCATTCACATGATTTGAAAAAGTTTCGTGGCACTTCAGTCTTGCAACCATCAATGGCTTGTTGGTACACAACATCAAGCTGTTACCTCTTTCTCAGGGAGAGCCAGACCACTTAGTCTTGCAATAAATTTCTGGGTACCCATCCAGTTGTACAGGTTCTGTTTGAAGGATGATAATATATCAGACCACTTAACTTGCAGGGGCAGCTTGTCCCAGAAATGGGGAGGTGCAGAGTAATGGATTTCTCTTTCCACCATGCTTTATTTATCAGTGGGTGAAGATTTAGGTCTTTATTTCTGATATTAACTACTAAACTATTAGACTTGAGGAAATATGGGAGGTCAAGGAAAGCAGTTTCTCTAATTGTATGGTAGGCAAGACACAAATCGCTGCCCAAGGCAGGCAAGATACAAATCACCACTCAGGAGTTTATAAGATTCTCAGTAAGAGATAGAGCTCCAATCTTCTCTTGTTAGAGCAGGGCCTTTAAGCCCCAAATCTTCTGAGTTAGGAACCTCTAGTGCTTCTGTAGTTGTCTTATATGGCAAATGGGGGCAAATCCAGAAGGGAGTATTATACTTTATAGTTGGTGTAATCAGTGCTGAATATTAGGTAACAATGACATACCAGATCTAAATGATATTCCCTTGGCTCTTAGTTGTGCTAAGTAGAAGTACTTTCGGACTACAGTTTCCACATCATGTTTGAAGGAGGGGAAACTCAACCCAAAGACCCAGGTACATGACTACATTTTCCTTTTGTAATAGAGTATTCTCTATATTATATGTTGAAGGTTGGGGTTGTTTGCAAAATAAAATTATACAACACTTTTCCGTGTTTAATTGTAGCCCATTTTCAATATACCAGATATAAACTAGGGTAAATTCTAAAGGATACATGCATCAGAGGGGGTCTTGACAATAACACCTGGTTTGTAGGTTTTGCAGACTTCATTAACCCGAGTTCTTGGTTCTCATTTTTGAGATCAGAGAAGTAAATCTCAAAAAGGAAAGGTCCCAATACAGAGCCCATGAGGACTTACCTTCATACTTTCAATTCATATGGCAGTTGCATCATCTATGTGGGCTTTATCTTTCAGCCAATTTGTCTATCATACCTCATGAGGATCAATATTTAAAGCACTTATGCTACCTGCAGTGCTCATTAGAGTATGGTGTCAAACACTTTTGCTAAGTCATGATATTCCATGTGAACAGCATGACCATTGTCAAGAGTCTGTGTCACCCTGTCATAGAAGTTAATACATATAAGGGTGTGGTGTGGGCTTAATTAAGTAAGAATACCATACTTAATTTGAACTGTGTTATATACATTTTCTGATTCATTTGATCTCATAAACAGTTAGACTTGCATAGATTGAACAGTGATATACAATTAATTTGACATTGCCACCCAAATAGCCTTTGCAGATCCAGCTATTGATATGTATTTCCTACTTTGGCTTTGCAACCTAAGAATTTGTGTACTGAAATCTAATGATCCGTATGGGGATCCTTCATGTTATTAAAGCCAGAATGGATGTGATTTGTTGCTAGACTGGAATTTATTTGCAGCTACAGAGACTTTAAATGATTACAAGATTTGCCTGTAGTGTAGATATAAACTGCCAGTGTTGTTTTATGGTATAAAGCACAGCTAGAAACTGCTTTCACTTTTTTCCTATGGTATTAGATTTGTTCTCCATTTTGATCCTTTCTGATGAGGCCTTGCTATATGGATAGTTGGTAGAAGTGACTATTCATACTGAAAACCCATTGGCTTTATTAACTCAGTCCAAAATGTGCCTTGAATGTATTTTGATTAAACCTGTCTGATAGTTACCAAATTACAGATTTAATATCCATTTACTGTGCAGCCACTGTAATGTCCTTCATTGTTTGATTGCATTTTCTCTCCAAACAATCCACAATTTACACTTAGTTAAAACTGAAATTTTCTAAGGTAAGCCACTCCCACTTCTGATGATCAATATATACACCAATGTAAGGAGTATTAATTCTAGGAAAGTTTTTCATTGATTAAGGCTATAACTGTCCCCCATTTTTTGTCAATCCACCAAACTTGTCCCCCATGTGTGACAATCTGTATTGCCTTAACTAATTTTAAAGTTCAACATTTTATGGAGTATGATATGTAAAGTGTATATTTGTACAGCCTGAGTGCACATACTCAGTGCCTCTGAGTGTTCATATGTGGAATGCATGTGGCTCCTGTCAGTGCAACTGTAAGGTTGCTGTCAGCTCACTTTTACACTAATGTATTTAGAAGTGGGACACTTAGCATCCAAATACAAATAAAACAGTTTGTTTACAAAATAGCAGAGTTCCTGTTTAGTGCTACTAATTAGACAAGTGGTTATGTTTTCAGGTCCTATGGATGAGGCAGTCTTCATTTTGGAGAGTACCTTCAGTACATGCTTTTTCAGAATGGTTGGTGGTTTGATTCCATTAGGGATACGTGGATTTGGAACAGACATTTCTGGAGTGAAAATGAAACTAAATGTATTTGCCATTTTATTGGCAATATAATGAAATCTTCATACTACGGAGGTTGCCCATAGCCACACTATCAGCTGAGTAAGAGATGGGTTGTGGTAGGTCATCATCCTAAGGCAGTTAAGATTGTTCCTCTCCGTTAATTTCCAGTCACTGTGGCTTAAAGTGTGTGCCTGTCAGGGCAGGACTTACTATGGGTTATTGTCATCACTTTATCCCTGTGCATCACAGAGCTTGCAAAGAATGTTTCAATATTTCAAATCAAGAATAATAACACTGCAGCCGTGTGCCACTTGTGATTATTAAACCATATACATGTAATGTATACACTATTTTATACAATTTTACACACACACACACACACACACACACACACACACACACACACACACACACACACACACACACACACACACACACACACACACACATACACACACATATATTAAATGTATATACATGTGTGTGCGTGTGTGTATGTGTGTGTGCACGCACGCGCGTGTAAAATAATCACTACAAAAAAACATCTAAGCAACTTTAATTAAAAAAAAAAATAATTGCAAGCACTATATAGGCCCTGCAATAAGAAAATTACAAATAGCCAAAGTGGAGTATAGAACTCTCGAATATTTTTTTTTTTTTTTTTGCAATGAGACAACTCCCCCTGCACCCTAGTACCTCTTGCTACTTATTTATACCATCTCTGAAATGGCACAATAGTGGGTAAAGGACATATTTACCATCTCAACTATTACAGCAGTCACTCATGACTACTTGTGACCAGCTGATCTGTTGGCAAAATGGACTCAAAATAACAATTTTCAACCATACAGTCAAGTAATAGCTTTCATTGAGAAGACATCATGGTATGTCCCACTGAAAAAATAAACCTAGTCTTTCTGTAGGGCAGCCAGCTTCACTCCATTCCCTCTGTAGGAAACTGCATACCTCACACCCCTGTGACTATAAATATACCAACACTGGGGAAAAACAGAAGCTTCCTCCTAGATCTAGTGTCAGTTGATCTTGCACTAAAACAGTGCTGTACCATTCCTGCAGAAGGCAAGGCAGTAAGAATCAACCAACAGTTCCAACAATTCCATTTTCAGTGATTGAAACATGAAAGCATTTGAAATATAACTACACCAAACTTACACACACACACACACACACACACACACACACACACACACACACACACACACACACGCACACACGATCATATATGTAGCTGTCTGTCTATCCATCTATCTATCCTATCTGTCCTTTTCAGTTCTTAGATGAAATTAGACTGCCTCATCAAGATATTTTGCATCCAGAAATATATGTTAATCATCACGTGATGAAGAATACTTAGAGATCTATAGTTTACTCTGGCAAAGCTCGACAGGTGACTGTTCTGCAAATCACTATTTTTATCGGGTTAAAGTGTTTAATGTTTTTCTCACTAACTAATGAATCTCTGTAAGATAAGTAGTTTGTCACATTTTCAGAATGTTGTGTCTTTCGGCTTTTCCCGGTTAGGGGTTGCCATAGCAGAACTCTGGTCTGCTAATGATTGGCAGTAGATTTTTACATGCCAAGTTGCCGGCCCTGATGCACAACCTTCAACGAAGGTACGCCCATTCACGCATGTCTTCACACAGAAGATGCTTTAGCTGAGAATCAAACAGGACAACATCTTACTGTGAGGCGACAACGCTACCGCAGCACCACCACCGCAGTATCACATTTTCAGAATATTAGTAAACAAACATAAAGGTGCTAAATGGGTTAGAGGCTGATCAGTTTCTATCCATCCATCTACGACTCCTTTTTCCTAATTTTTTTGCACTTGAGGTCAGGGTGTCACTTCAGTAGCAACAGTCATCCAGAGCAAAGGTTTACACAGCCAGGTGGCTAGCTCTGGTGAGGAAGTTCTTCCATACCACACACTTGTATGCACACCTATGGCTGGTTTAGCTTGTCCACTCCATGTACTACATGTCTTTCCAAAGATTAGTTTTTATACTGCCTCCAAAATGGCTGATCTTTCGTATCTTCTAGGTTTTTTTTGGGGGCTTGCACTGCCAGATAATAGTCCAACAAGTCTAAGTGAATTCCTTTAAACAACAATAATGGGGAATATATATATGTGCGTGTATAAATATATATTTTATATATATATATATATATATATATATATATATATATATATATATATATATATATGTATATACACACACACACACACACACACACACACACACACACACACACATATATATATATATATATATATATATAGAGAGAGAGAGAGAGAGAGAGAGGTGTATATTTGTATATATTTATATATAGAGAGATAGATACTGTATTTCTCCATAAATAAGACCTAACCAGAGAATAAGGCCTAGCATGGTTTTCCCGGGTGGTCATGATATAAGCCCTACCCCCAACATAAGCCCCAGTTAAGATTGTCAACAACACACGACGGACATGTTGAATTATAAAATAATATTATTATCACCTGTTCAATGAGGTTATCGTACTCTGCTTACCATTTTCGGACCATTTGGACATCCAACTTTTTCTCTTTGCAGAAAGTCATAAGATTCTTTCCCTGGGAGTCCTCCACAATCCTTACTGTAACCCTAATCCTCACTCACACTTGGTTGAGATCCTTGGCCCATAAATACTGGCAAGTGTACTTTGATTGGTTAAAGTAAAGACGACGCACATAAAACATGTGCACTTGATAACGAATGGCTGTGGTTGTGTCTTCTTAACTGTCACCATTTTGTGTTGCCACTCCTGTCTCGTACATCTTCAATTAACCCCCCCCCCCAATGAGATAAGTGCAAAAAGAAAGAGCTATTCCATCGAGTACAAGAAAGGAATCATGGAGGACTCCTGGGGAAAGAATCTGATGACTTTCTGCAAAGAGAAGAAGTTGGCTCTCTGAATGGTCCAAATATGGTATGCAGGGTATGATAACCTCAGTCAACAGGCCAACAAGGGAAATGCTAAGAAGTGCAAGTGTGGATCAGGTCAACAACCATTATTTCCAGAGCTGGAAGACATCATCTGTGAATAGATTGCTAACAGGAGAGCAAAGGCTTTGGTTGTGTGCAGGGCTGATATTCAAGCATTTGCCCTTGCAATGGCACCACAGTTAGAAATATCCCCAGAAGAGTTCAAAGCATCACAACATTGGCTGGATGGCTTCCTTCAGTGATATGAACTGTCTCTAAGATGATCAACAACACTGTTCAAGCTGGAAGATACTGAAGTTATTAAACGTGCACTTGCATTCAAGTCCTTTGTTGATGGCATCAACTTTTCTAAATACCAACTCTCCAACATGATTGCTATGGATGAAACTGCAGTGTTTATGAGCCAAGGATCTCAAACAACAATTGATCAGATGGGTGTCTCGTCAATCTACATTCCCTCCACTCGTTACAAAAGTGCACATGTTACCTGTATTTTGGCAATTAGTCTAGATGGAAAGAAAACCCCACCTCTAATCATTAGTAATGGCAAGAAAGATAAGATTGAATGTGTTTCAGGCATTTACATTCTTGAAACAGAAAAAGCCTGGTGCACACAAGCAGTTATAAGGAAGTGGGTCGATGTAACGCTGCCACTTGTTTTGTGAGGTGGTGAAAGAGGTCTGTTAGTCTGGGATTCAGGCAGCACTCACCGCGCTAAAGACATGAAGAAATTCCTTGCACGGAGAAGAATAGATCAAATAATGATTCCCGCAGGAATGACTGCCTATCTCCAGATTCTTGATATTGCAATAAACAAGCCATTCAAGAACCATTTGCACATGGAACTCAATGACTATATTGAAAATAGAATGGAGAGAAATCAGCATGGAAACTTCGTGAAGCCTAGCCTACAAGAAATCGTGACTTAGGTGAAAAATTCATGGGATAAAATCACTGACAGCTGTGTTGCCAATGCACTACGAACACTTCGACCAGCAGTGCTGATTTAAGGAGATTCACTCTGTTGCTAGGCATAACAGATTGGGGCCAATGGTTCTTCAGAAAATGTAGTTGCAAGAAATTCAGGCCAGAATTTGGGGGTTGGAGACTTATGAAAATGTTCCAGAAGAAGATGACATGACTGTATTTGAATAACTTTTCCATTATCGGGGCAACAGAATGGATTGCTTCTGCTTTCAGCTGCCAGCAAGCTCTTGTCAGTTTTTTTTACTTTATTGTATTAAGGTAACATTTCATTATCACGAGGTAATTACAAAGTAAGGCCACTAGTTCCTAGACTTCATTTTTATAACTTTCCATCATTCTTCTCTTATGGTTTGGGTAAGGATTAAAGAAAGCATCACCACTCACAAAGTGGCAGTTATTCACCTGTTTTATTCCCCTCCTCCAATACACATGTATTGAGATTTTTCTGCGCTTTCTGTTAAGCATGAAATATTGCACTGTAAAAGCCAAGGTGTAGATATTCTGAAGTTGAAATGTCTGTTGCACTGTTTATGTAGAATTCTCATACAATTGTTAACATGTTACCTAGAACTATTGCCCAATAACAGAAAAGTACCAAATAAAGGTCTATTTGTGTACATGAATAAATGTCGATTTTTGTACATGAATAAATGTTGATTTGTGTACATGAATAAATGTCAATTTTTGTACATGAATAAATGTAGACTGTTGCACGGGGGGGGGGGTTAAATAAGGCATCCCCAGATAATAAGCCCTAATGCATATTTCACCGGGGGGGGGGGGAGTATAAGACCCAAACTTATTTTCAGGGAAATATGGTATATATAGACATATGTATGCAGAAATGTAGACTAACTCCAAAACTCTATTATATTAGATTATTCCCTGTTGTCCAAGGTATAGTGATCTTGAAGGTAGCTCTTGTAAGCGACAGGAGTGTGAGAGTACAGGCTCTTACAAATGTACTTTAAAAATGAGTTTCATATTTTATTAATGAAATCACAGTTTAATTTCAGTCAGTCACTGTTTTGTCAGAAGAGCCGGCATTACTTCTCATAATATTGTGGATTTTTAAATAGAGGTTGCCTTTCATAATAGTCCGGATTTTTACCTCACAGTAATATGAGATAATATGGATGTAATTCTCATGTTCTTACAAAATGCTTCTATCCATAAATTATGCCATTCAATGATTTTTCTTATTTTTGTTGCCATGTAAGGCTAACATGAAAAAGTAGTGCTTCAATATTTCATTTTCCAAAGATGAAATCTACAAAATTCACAAAACATGCACATTCCGATTAATATTATTGTTTTTTTTACAAAGAAGAAGAACTTTGCTCTTATTGATTGTACACAAACACAGTCACACCTGAGAGCCTAAGCTTAATACAAAGCGCAGGCAGGTATCCGACAGAATAATAAAAGTTTATTTCTACTCACAATAATGGAGAGTGATGGGTATTTCTTACTATTTCAAGACAGTTGGGACAGGAAGGTGCATTGCCATCTTTTTTCCCAGTGCATCAGTTACAGAATGCAACAGTTTGAATTGACAGGAAAGGTTCACTTAGAGTAACATTTTGAAGCTATTAAGATATGAAATCCAACTTCCCTAAGTGTACACGTGTTACATAATATGTGTTATTTTCAGCAAGTGTAGGGATATTCCCTGTGCTTCTCACTGCACCAGCAGTCATAGTCGGAAGCCTGCACTTATGCAATGATAGTGAGTTGGCGAATCCCCCAAACTGTTGTTAGGTATCCACACCATGCGTGATTGAGTTTGTATCCTGCAATTCATTGTTGCCCTGTTAAGGGTTAGTTCACAGTGTTGTTGTACCTGCTGAGTGCCAGGATAGGCTCCAGCTCTGCAGTGACCCTGAAATGAAATAAGCAGGGTATTGGAGAATAAATAAATGAATGTATGCGGGTAAGCTACACTTTACTCTTTAAACATTTATGCAACTTGCCTTGTTTTGCCCTGCCTTCTTTACCAAGCTTATCTGTTCCAGTAATGATTTCTGTCTTCCAGACTGCTTTAATACCTTCACAGTCTATGTCTCTACTTCCATCCACAGAAATCCATTACCTCACAATCACAAACTGCACCATACACAGCATCCCCTACACCTTATCCATATTCCTCAATTTTCAGAGACCCTTCTTCAATCTACCCATCAGACAGAAGCTTCCAGTTCATAAAGACATGAGCATTATCCGAAATACAGTCTAATCATGAGCGTGATCTGAACTACAGTGCAAACCTGGATAGGATCAAAAATATAGTGTAAAAATGAGCATGATCAGAAATTTATAAACATGAGCAGGATAAAAGATACAGTGAAATTGTGCACACTATCAGAAATATGTGAAGTGTGCACTTAATCAGAAATACGATCTAATCATGTACAAGATCAAAAATACAAGGCTTTCTAATATATATATATATATATATCCAGGAACTTCATCCAGAAAGAACAAGTCATGCCAGTCCATTACACCAGCATGTCTGTTGCTCTAAATGGAACCTGTTCCATACCCACCATATAGCTGCCCTCTTCCATCTGTGAATCTCACCTTTTCCATTTCTTCTAGAAGCTATCCCCTGTACCCCTACAAATACTCCCTTCAGCCAGACAACCCATCTAACTATCATTCTATTCTCATCCCTAATTTTATCCTGCACACTTCTGAAAAACAAAATAATAACCTTGACCATACCATGTTGGGGAATTTCTCCAATTGGTCAACTGATTCAATATATTGCACTATTCTTTCTTCCAGTCACCTTCTCCACTCCCTTCCACATCAATATCCATCTCTAATACAGCCTTGTGCCATAAAATAACCTCCCCTCTGCTTTCCCACTTTATGACAATTTCCCCATGTAGCCTCAGAACCCAGCCTTGATAAATTACTTCTTGAAACATGGTTTCATCTCCTGTCACACAACTTCCTTCTCTACTCCCTGTTTCCTTGTTACCATCACACATACCATCTTGATAGGATGATTGGCATGACCTAAATCTATGACATAAAGAGAACCCTGCACCTATCCTGCCCCACTGCCTCCATAACTAGCCCTTCCACTATGTAAGCCATGCCATAAAGGCCCTTGAGGGCTCATGAATGACAACAATACCTGGAATCTTCATACCTGCAACACATCCATTATGAAACAGCAGTAGCAGTCCAGCTTTGATTCTTATTTAAAGATCATAACTCCCAGCCTGTAACTTTAACAGTTCTTCCTATTAAACCTGCTTGCAAACTCTTTCCTACCTTGTCCCTATATCATGAAGCAGTGTTGCTAGTAAAACTAGTCCAACTTTTAAAATCTAAACTAGGATTAAACTGACTAAAATATGAGTTTAAACTAGCACGCTACTGCAATAAAACTTAAAAACTACCAGACACAATTAAAAAATAAAATCTCAGAAGTAGAGAGGAGTGTCTCTGACTGTTAGTAGTGAACTCAGAGCACTCTTAGATGGCATAACTTGTACAGGTGTTAGGACATATTTTTCACAAATCACATATAGAAAGGAGAGTCAGGTCACTATGAATGAAAATATTTTAGGGAGAAATACCAATGTGAAAAGAATGTCCCGTTTTAAAAAACGGAAATGTGTAGAGCACTCAAGCCTAATTTTGTGCACATGTGTTCAGACAGGATGGTGTACATTTATCAAGATCAGGGAAGAGAATTTTTGCAACAAATATTTTGCCATATTTGATAAACACAAGACAGGATTTTTGCCAGGCAGAAGATTAAACAGTATGCAGACAGCAAAATTTGATGCATCTGTGATGGTTGTTAATGCTACGTTTCCAGAAGACTGTTTGTTATTGTTTGTGAAACATGGTTAAAGAACAACTACTAGAAACAAGTTCTGTCAGGGTATAAATGTTTTTAATATAACAGGCAGTCTAACAAAAACTCAGGTGGAGGTGTTATGATAGGGATTAAAGATAGTTATGAGACTTGTAATTATTACATGTTCAGTGATAACATCAATACTATAGACTGTGTAACTGTGAAATAAAAGACAACCCTGGAACATATAACAATTGTATAGACCACCAAAGTCAAGTGCTGATGACCTAGAGGAATTCATACACTTCTTGCAGATAACACAAAAGGGAAGAATAATAATAGCTGGGGGCTTAAATTAACCAGAAACAGACCAGAATAATATTGATTCAACAATATTAGTAAGGAAATTATTCACAGCATATGCTCAGGAACAACAATTGCTTCTGATTGTAAAAAAAAAAATACTGTGGAACAGAACATATTAGACATCGTTTGTGTTCCTAAAGAAATTACTGTTACTTCATGTCAGTTTTTACGAGTATTGACTTGCAGTGATCATGGGGTTATAAAGATTAATTTGATGCTAGACAACTCTACAGAACTGAAATCTAAACCAGTGCACAGAAGATTAATTACAGATTATATGGGAACAAAACAGTCATTATGTAAAACTAACAGGAGTGATGTGTTCAGTGGAAAAACTACAGAAGGAATGTAGAAAGTTTTGAAAGAGAAATTGTGAGTGCAAAAATCAAAAACATGTTTAACATCAGGATATAGGTATATGTCAGGGGATGTATTTCCATAAGAACAAGATAACTGATTAAAGTGAGAAACAAAAAATATAAGAAATGGAAAATATGTTGAACTAACTTTGAAATCTGAAATAAACAAGATGTACAAACAAATTAATTATAATGCGAGACAAAATCACAAAAAAATTTGAAGAACAATTGTGTAAAGATATTGAGTATAATAGGAAACTATTTTATAGATATGTAAGATGTGGAAGGAGTAAATGAGATGGTATATATAATATCCGGGGGGGGGGGGGGGTCTTGCGCAACACCTGTAAAAATTTAGCTTTTTGGGTTTTTTTTAATGCTAAGTGTTCTAAACTTCAACATTTTCAGTTTCGAACTTTGGTGGTCAATAATGTGATCTGCCAACTAGGTACAGATATTGATAGCTGTAGATGGAGATGTCATTCTTTGCTTAAGAAACATATCATCAGATCACAAAGAAGTGATAATGTCTGAAGAAAAGAAATCCAGCAATATTTCCTTGCAGGCACTGTCATGGGTCCTGGAGTGGGCAATTCCTATTTTCCCTATGCAGGTAATCAATCAGTAGTGTTTGTTAAGGTGTATTTCACTAATAAAATCATTTAATATTTGTGATCTGAGAAAGGGTGAATCAACCAACACACTCATGTCCATAGATAGATAGATAGAAAGATAGATAAGGACATAGAGGGTTGGATTCATAAAGAGATAGAGGGTTGGATTCATTAACAGCTACACTAAATGCAGCTACTGTGTACACAGCCAGCATGCCACAAACCTGATAGCATGCTATTTCGTATCTATCTATCTATCTATCTATCTATATATATATATATGTATATATTATACACATATGGCATACATATATGTACGCAATGACAATAATTTAATGATATACTGAAAGTTCTGCCATAGACAGATTTGGGTCATCTTCCATGTCAGCCCCAACATCAAGGATTCTGTGTAAACCCTGTGCTGAGCTGTCTGGATCTCTAACACTAGTCAAGATCTCCACTGATTCAGTCAGTGGAGACTCAGTAGGAGAACCAACCCCCATAGCCATGCGTTCAGGTACAATGGCAGCTGCCCAGCGTCTAGCTGCTATAATCATATCACTGGCCGTATGTCTTATTTTGGTTTATATACATCCATGGCCTCCCCCTGCATTAATGTCATTCACCACCTGCTCCCAGGAATGGTCATGGGAGGACTTGTCATCCCCGCATCTCTCTAAAAGGAATGACCCAGGGTGATATAGGGCCTGAATGATCACATCATTCACATCGTCTCTTTATGGTGTAACCTAAATAGATGGGAGGTGTGTGTGTGTGAGTGTCTGTGTGTGTGTGTGTGTGTGTGTGTGTGTGTGTGTGTGTGTGTGTGTGTGTGTGTGTGTGTGTGTGTGTGTGTGTGTGTGGCTTCCATGTCAGGTATGTAGAGCTTCCTGAACAGATGTAATGTATCAACTGACAGCTGGAGAAAAAATGTAACATGGCAGAGGATAACCCCATTCTCTTATCCCACTTTTACCACAAACATCTTCTTTCCATCTCACTGATAATGTCAGAATGACTAACTTGTACAGTCTGCCCTTACAACTCAGACTTCTCCTGTGTTGCTTGCAGCTAATGTTGTGTTGTATTGATTGTATAAATAGGGGGTGGGGTTCAAATCCAACTTTGGGTAACTAATGTGAGTATGTGTACTGTCATATGATATCAAAACTTCACATAGGTGGAGACTCACAACTTTATTAAGACTTCTACTGCAGTGCATGTGATTCATACATATTTTTGTAGTCGGTGGAATTGCATAGCTTGCTGTTCAGTTCTAGCTAATGTTGACATTCTGTGAATGTAATGACATTACACAAAAACTGCATGAAATTATTCTCAATGTTTACTTTGTTGAAAGAAATGTCAAGTAATTTTGTCATATTCTGCCTGTGAAACAGTTGTTCTGCAAGTATCATGGTACGAGTGCTTTTGCATCACGTGCATTCAGTAACAAATTGTGTAGGATCTTTACACAGATACATTGCATTTAAAATGTTGGAAAATGGACAAAATAACAGGCACAGCTTCCTTGGCCAAGAAACATTTGATATTGCAAGGTTCATATCTGTGCATACATTAACATAGTTACCTTCTTGTTATCAATCTGACCAAATCATGTTATACATATTAGCCTCACATGTCCTTTAGTATATTACTTCACACATTAATTTAATTTATTTGTGACAATATGCACTGTTACTTCATGTGGCAGATGTAATGAATACACAACTCTGTAGAGTGTGTAGCATGATAGGCAGGAGGTTTGAATCTGCAAACATCTGTCTGTCACATAACAGTGTCAGACAGGACTGGCTTAGGCAAAGGAAGTATTTATTGCATGTCAGATATTCAATATTTTAAAGGCATCACATTCCATGGTTGGGGATCCATACCCATTCCAATAGAAAGTGCTGTAAGCCCTTCAAGTGTGTTCATCATAACACACACATGGTATGCCTATTGCTGTGGCATTACAGGTTGATACACATCTTTTTTATATCTGTCCTGATGCAAATGTTGAGTGTTGGAGTACGTCATTGAATGTTTACAGGCATGCTTTCCTCCAAACATTTCTGTATTGCCTTAATTGTTTTCTTCACACTACAGCTTTATTGGACGTGAGGACTTACAGAACATGCCTTTCTGTATGGCAAGATGCCTGATAATCATAAAGTGTGATTGGGCCTGTATTTGAACACTTACTTGTGTGTTTGTGATTTTTTCATGCTGTTATGGCAGTGCTCACTGAATGTGTTGTGAGCTTGTCCATTAGAATCCTGTATCTGATGCGCTCCATTTATTAATGGTGACCTAGATTTACCGCATTGTCATCAGATCTGTGTTGTCATTTGTCACTTATGTATGTTGATTGCTTTTATATTATTGTTTATAATGCACGTGTATATAAAACACATAACTAAGACATGTTAGTGTAATATACCCTGTATCTATGGTTGTCCAATGATAAATGTTAAAACATGCCCCTTTCTGTTGTGCATGACACAGCTGTCGTAAGGCTAATGCCTTGTTTATATGAATGAAGTAGAGGATACAGCACTACAGTCAGTTATCACACATACATTCCCTGTATATACACGTCATATTCAGTATATGCGCTCTATGCGAACAGCTCATAATGTATCCACTTTCCTTGCTAACTATTATCTCAGCTTGGTATGCTATCAACAGTAATTTCACATTTACTCCCCTTTCTTACAATGGTGCATTGTGTCCTTCTCACATACATTGTTAGCATGCCAGTTTTTAAGTTATATACATGGGAAAATACTTGGAAACAGGATTATTTATTATTACCATCAATATGGACATCATTCTATTAAAAAGTGTTTCTTTATGACATCATCACCTTTAAATACATTAACTGAATATATTTTTTCCATTATCCTCCCTTTGTATTTATTTCTGCACTGTTCATATCGTATTCTGTGTAAATTAACCTAACTTCACTTTTCCTGCATCTACATGCTTGAAAGTGATTTGCCTTTACTTCATATAAGCTGTCTATGAGTGCTCATATAAGGATTCCTATTACCTGATCGAACGTTTAGGTTAGTGAATACCTAAATGTCGATCTTGTAATAGCAAAAACGTGAACGGCTGATTAACGCAGGGAAATAATTCCCTTGGCCGTTATGCAGATTTTGCCCCTTTCCCCACTGTGGAGTGATCTCAGAGTTGCTATATTTAGTTAGGGGGGTGGGGGCACAGCCTCCCACATCAGGGAGTGTAGGGGGCAAAGCCCACCCTCCACTTAATTTGGGTTTAATTTTTTTTTTCAGCCGAGGGAATTTATTCCCTTCATTAAATCAGCCGTTCGCTGTTTTAATTTTTCGATATTACCAGATCAACGTTTAGGTATTCACTAACTTAAATGTTCGATCAGGTAATATAAATGCCTCATATAATACATTTGCCTACAGGGAAGTACTTTTGTTTACATTGTGTGTTTTGCTACCAGTACCATTTCATGACATACAGCATGCATATTCAATGATCGCTGCTGCTGCTCATCACGCTAGCATGCTGTCATCATATTGGCTTTGCAAGAAGCCTACACAATTGTTTATGAATCCCAGGGAGACACTTAGTTTGCTCTTATTTCCTACTTAAAGTGAAGCAACTTAGGTGAAAACAATGTTATCTAAATTAGAGCTAATTCTTGTGTACTGAAAAAGATTATCTGCCTTGTACAGATGAGAATTTTGGGACCTGTTCATGAGGCAAGGTAGATGGGATGAAATAATTCACTGGGTTGGAGGAGTTTGGCTTGGTGTCAGAAGGGTTTGGTAATTTTTTCAACTTGGGTAATGGCTTCACTGTCTCTTTGATATTTATATACTGCACATGATATGACACAGCTCCTACATGTTGAAGTGTATATGGATGGCAATCAGCTACTTACTGGGCAGTAGAAAATGAAATGCTGAAATGAAAGTTATATACATTTCTCTAATATGCACCTTCATTATATAAAAGCAAGTGTTGCCAAATATTAGTTGGTCAGATTAGCAAGGATAACAAGTGACAATGCAATTTTGGATGACTCAATCACAGAGGCAATACCTTTGGCTAACAAAGACTGCAGACAACTGCAAAGTGTGGGATGTTAAGTCACCTTATAATATAGAACCGTACCAGAATTAATCCCCCTAGTAAACTCTTGGTTCATAGGTTAATATGTGTGTAGTAGGCTAATGGCCCTGGGGCCTTTACAAGCCTAGCCATAGGATTACCCTGGCATCGTGCCACCCGACCTTAGTTCCCAGTGCCTCTGTCAAGTAGAGCCACTGGAGTTATCCCCAGGGTGAATTTTCTATTTCCCATCCACTCATCAAGATTTCTCTTGAACAGGGTCAGCGAGGTGCTCTGCCTGAAATGTATGGGAAGTCTATTCCATAGCATGGGCAGTCTCTGGGTTATGACCCTGTCCCTCCAGTACATTCTGTTGATTGTGGTAATGAGGTTGAGGTCTCTGGAGTGTGTGGTGCAGAAGGGGCTGGGATTTCTTTAGATGTAGCATTTCTAACAGAGCTGGGTCAGACATGGCTTTGAATATCAAGCAGAGATTGCCTCTAAGTAGCCGATATCAGATAGAGGTACTTTTGCAACCTCTCTAGTTGTTGCAGGTGTCTAGTGAGGTACATGCTAAATGGGGCATTGTCCTCAATGATTGGGCTAATGAGGGAAGAGTAGAGGGATACAATGGCCTCTATCTTCCTGGATGCAAAACCATTCCTTGTTAATGAGATGAGATGTAGAAGGACTTTCTGACCACAGTGGCAATGTGGTGACCAAAAGAGCGGATGCTGTCAACCTGTGTTCCCAGATCTCTTATAACACCTTGTGTGTTCAGTGGACTACCATTGATGTGGTAATTCATGGGAAGTGTTTTTTTCCCACAGGGGATGACGACACATTTTTTTGTCCTCGAGCTTAATGCCATGGTTCTGACACCAGTCACTGGATTCAGTGAGGCCATTCTGTAGGATGTCAACATCATTTGGGGAGTTAATTATAGCTCCCAACTTGCAATCATCTGCGATCTTTGTCAGCCAGAGTCCCTTTGTGTTGGCCTGAACTTCAGAGAAGTAGATACCAGACAGGAGAGGACCCAGGACCGAACCCTGTGTGACTCCACTCATGACTAGTTAGCAGTCTGACTTGGAGTCAGCTACTTTAACACTATGGGTTCTATCTGTGAGCCAGTTTGCAACCCACCTAGTGATATAGGGGTTGATGCCTAGCTTATTGAGTTTTTCTATGATTCCTGAGTGGGGAATGATATCAAAGGCCTTGGGCAGATCAAGGTAGGCTGTATGAACCATCTTGCCTTCATCCACAGCTCTGGTGACTTACTCAAAGAAGTCGACCAAGTTGAGCAGGCACAATCTTCCTTTCACAAAACCAAATTGGATGGGATCTAAAGTTTGGAGATTCCCTATATCCTTGTTAATTAGGTCCATGATGATGTGCTCCCTACCCTTACATATCAGACTCATCAGGCTAATGGGATGATAATTCCCAGAGTCCGTAGTCACTCCCACTTTATAGAGAGGAATGACTGTAGCAGTGCACCATTCAGTAGGGACAAAGACTGAGGTGAGGCTGTACCTGAACAGGGCACACAGGTGAGGTGCCAGTTCACTCTGTAGTTAATGTAGAACACAGCCTGGGATATTGTCAGGTCCCATAGAAGCTGTATTCTTGGCCTTGAACAATGATGTTTTAACCTATGCAGCAGTAATACTGGATGTCTGGCAATCTACTGGTATTGTGATTGGTCCTTTGGGGGGAGAGGGGTAAAGTTGGCACTGAATCTGTCGGCCAGTATATTGGCAATATCTGTTGGCTCGGTATAGGAGGTACCATTGTGCAGTAGCTCAGAGCAAATCTGGGAATTGTTGTGGAGATTCTTTACATAACTATAGAAGGCCTTGTGGTTTTCTTTACAATCTGCTGCAATTCTGTTTTCATAGCTAGCTTTAGAGGGTTTGATGAAGGATCTCAACTTTTTGTTTTGGTGAACTAGAAATGGGCACAAGCTAAGTGCTAAAAAGTGTAGTATCATCTCTTTTGGTAGACAGCATCTACCCTTATCATACTAGAACACACCACTGCAAAATGAAAATGTAGTCTGGGACCTAGGTATTCGGATTGATGGTGCCCTCTTTTTTGACCATCATGTAATAACAGTTGTCAGGAAACCTTTTTATTTAGTTCAACTAATTACCAAAAGAGTATCATCAAAGTCAAAAGAGAAAATCACTTTTTTATCCTCTTCACTGCTCAGGCTATTTATTGTGTCCAGTGTCCTCTTTTGGACATGACTTAACAAAACATATCAAACATTTAGAAAGACCCCAAAGGTTACTAACCAAAAAGGCCACAAGCCTAAAGTCACAGAGCTAGCAAGAGAGGCTGGAATCTCTATCCCTTGATTCAATATATTGCAGACTTTTAAACATGAGATCTCTGACTCGCTTACCATGACATTAAAGTCCCAGTTGTCCTGGACCTCCTTTTTCAATGCAAGTCCAGTATCTTCACCAACACTAGAACCAAGACTTTAGTCTTCACTAACAGATAAATAAAACATGTTGGAAGGACATGTTTAAATCTCAGTGCCACCCAAACCCCTTGAATAGACTTCCCCTATCACTATCTTCTTTTAAACATTACTAGATGACTGGATAGGTATCTGCAAAATTACTCTGCTATTGGCTGGTATAGTCTTCCTACAAAAAAAGAAGGTACAGGATGAGGGAAGGTACTGCTAAGGTCTGAATGGTCATGGGACTCAGTGACCATGGAATATCTATGAATCACAGGACAGCAACACTCCCAGAGCTGAAAAAGTGCAAAAGGCATTTGCCTTCAGCAATATGAGGTAAGCCCCTACATCTGTAATCTATAAGTATGTCTACTCTGAAAAGCATACAGGTCTCAGAAAACAGTGGACAAACCATAAAGCAAACATAAAAATCACCTGCTCCCTCTTCTACAAGTCCTCAAAACATTCAAAGTGGATCCAAGGCATTGATCTAACAAAACATCAAAAAGCAGTCTTTCTGGATCTATGTTCCTAATGGCTATGAAAATGTATGTTTCCTGAGATTAATTACAAAGAGCCAGGGATGGAGCTTGAGTTCAATGTTGATTCCAGTTTATGATCACTGGAAAATTCTAATATGCATCACAGTTAGTAAAACACCTATGTTTTATTTTTTATTACTAAAAGAAGGTCCAGTTTGAAAAATGTATCAAAACAAAGGTGATTGTTGTAATATTGCCATTAGACTGCAAGAAAAGACTGGGCAGCTTTTGGTATGAGGAAGTAATTATGTTAAGTATCTGTCCACATTTTGGGGGTCTAAGTACTGAACAGATATCTGGCAGTAGGCAACAATATGACAGAATATAAAAAGTGATCCATGTTGCTATGAGTAACAAATGAGATTACATTTTTGTTTCTGGGAAAAGCAGAAGGGACGTGAAACAAAGAATTTTAGGTCATGCTAATCCAATACAAAGAGAAGGAAAGAAGTACATGATTCATCGGGAGGGTGGCCAAATGGTTAAGGTGTTTGCCTTACAAACACAAGATGCAGGGTTTGAGTCTCACAAGAGATAATTGGTTAGGCTTAAAATGGCTCGCAAGGGCAGTTAGCTTAGTACTAACCTATGAACCTTTTATTTAGATATTCTATGTGCTGTCAATATTTTAAAACATTTTCATTTTATCTTGGGGAAAAATACATAAAAAAGTAGAGTTAAATTGTGTGGGGTTGATTTCAAACTTATGTTAAATAGAAAATAAACTATCAACCAACACTCTCCAGTTTTGCAAGATACTTTCGAATTTAGTCAGAAGTGAATGCTAGAATATGTATATAATAATGGTGATGCTGTTTATTATAATCTACCGTGCCATTTTAAGCATACATTTTCTCAAATGTGAGCAGGATTAGATGACTTTAATCACATGATATTATTAGTGGTGGCTCTTAGAATTTCTGTCTTTGTATTAGCTTTTAGATTTTTTATTATAGTGCTTTCCATTTTTAGCCATCCTAAATGGTCTTTCATTTTTCAGTATAAAATTAGGGTAAACATCCAAAGGATTAGAATAATTCAGAAGTCACTAATGCTCTGACAATCAAAGGCTATGTAATCTAGTGCAGATGTGTCTTGCTTCACAATGGGCCATATTCATTAACGTCTACATTATGTGTGTATGATCTATCTTCAATAACATCCCTGCCACATTTCTTGTGCTTTCTAGTCATTTAGAAGGATTACACTGAGTGTATGTGTAGTCTACACTTTGCGGTAACCTTTATGAATCCCTCTCAGTGTTTAAGGCTTCAAGAAAATTAGTTGGAAAACAAAAATGATAAGGAAGAAGGCATGAGAAATGCTTGTGTTATCTATTCACGTAGAACAGTGTACACTTAGAGTAGGCATTATTGAATCCCAGGGAATGATTTTGCTGACAGTGTAAAAAATGACACTTTTACCATTTCATTTCCTCGAAATTGCATCAAAGAAAGATGTTATTGTCATGTCTGGAAGTTTTATATTTTTCTACAATAGTCCATTATCTGAAGTTTGGAAGTATTTTATTTTTTACACATGCAAAAGTAAATTCCTGTCTTTTTCAATATGTCAGCATGTGTCTGGCTTAAAGTCGTCCTGGAGTTATAATTTAAACAGATCTTAGAGGTAAGCTGTAAGAGTTGTAACATAAATTCAGATATGTTCCACAGTGGTAATGCATTTAAAACTATCAGCTGTTTGTAGTAAGAAGAAGAAGAAGAAAATACATTGTAAAATGCCCTAACTTGTCAAGGGAATGTAGTCTGTGTGTTGCAAATGCCTTTAGATAGGACTTCAGGCTTTTGTTTTAATTCTGAGTTAGATGACATTTTTCCATTCGTATTGCAATTCATGTTTAAAGTAGTTCAACAATTGAAAGAGCTACAGCATTAAAGCAATACATAAAATTGTCATCTGTATTTTAATTTGTCAGCTGTGTCTTATTACAGTTCTTACTGTACTGGATTTATGAAAAACATTTTACCACAGCACATTTATCAAGACAATTTATTAACTTTATGACATAAATATTACAAATGCCATACTCCATTATACTCATTGATGAAGTGTAATAGAATTTGTTACTTTAAGCTATTCTTTAAACAGTTAATCTTTCTACAGAGACTAATTCAGTATACTGTGACATTTACAAACATCTTTTAAAGCGCACTCGTGTGTACTTCAAGAAAGCCTTACTGTGTCAGAGATTGCTGACATTTTTTGTTTATTCTTTCATAACTCTTGTTAATCTATTGGATTCATTTGAATCTGAGATATGGTAGCATTATATGTCAAGAATCTTATTATTTCTCAGTTAAAAAGACTTAAAACTCATGTATTTACTATTTGACGTGTATCACTTTTATACTAGTATGTATTGTAAAAGCAGAAAAATATAATGTCATTTAAAATTTACATTTATTTATTTTATATAAACAATTTTATTGTTATCTAGATAGAATGATGCAGAAATCTTTTTAGCAATAACCTAGACATAGGAAAGTACGTGCAATAGCAAATAAAGATAATAATGATATAATGCTATCTTCAGTGTTATAGTAGACGACATAGTAAAGCAAATATTTATATTACATTATCCCCGGATTCTCAAAAGCTTGCACGGAGTGCAGGAGCCCACGCAGGCAATATGTCTGCCGTGCGATCCAGGAACAGCCGGCAGGGGCATGCATGAGAGCGCCAGCACTAATCCTGCACAGACTAAGCCCTGGTATGCAAATCACCTCATTTGCAGGAGAAATCCATGCAAATGAGGTGAATTTGCATTCCAGGAAGCTTGCAGTAGTCCGTGCAAGACTAGTGCAATCTGCAGAAATGTACTCGGTTAGTAACCGAGTACAATTCTGCAAAATCAAAAATGGAGCTATGACAGCTCCAAATAAAGGTTGCATATCACTGAGCAAGCATGCCAATGGCCAAGTAGAAGGACAGTGGCATTGCAAACTATAAAAAAAAATGAAAAAAACACTTTATAATTTTTTTTTTTGCCGATCTCAGCTGTTTAAGCATAGGGCAGCTGTGCGCAAACGGGATCGGGAAGAAAATAAGAAAATAAACTTAAAATGGGCATTCTAACTAAAATCAGTATTCTGCCATACAAGTCAATGGCAGGCAGAAGACAACCTGACCAGTGATTAGTGGTTGCTAAGAGGGGAGGCTCAGAGTGGGACATGTAACTATGCATTAGCAGGCAATCCTATGCAAATGAGGGGAAGGATAGTGAATCCCAGTTTTCCCCAGCATGTGAGACAGGTCCCATCAGTGTAAGAGTATGAATAGCTGGGTGCAAGACTAGAATATAGGTGATATCATGGGGGGGGTGTTAGGCATACTGTAAGCAGATTGGAGTCCAATGGCTCAGGATTGCTCTTAGCTGAGCACAGCCAAGCTAGGGGTGTGTCTAAACCTGCCTAGCACTCTTTACAAAGTGTAAGCAGGTGTGCGCGCCGTGCACCAGGTTTTACAGGAAGAAAAAAGAAGTTAAACCAGGAAATAGCAGATCTGTGCACATTTGAGCACTCTGTTTGTGTGGTGCACACACAGGCTAAAACAGGAAGGCAATGGGAGGGGAAAACAGCAGTAGGAAGGTAACCAAGGAGAACTAGCTTAGCTGACAGGTGAAATGTATCAGAATCAGCCAATCACACAGACAGCAGACCAGCCTAGCCCAGCACACCACTATAAACAATGCAAACACCTTTCCCCTTGTTTTTCCTAATAACTCTGCACCACTGGTGTATACAAACAGGGAAATTTTAAAAAAACGAAAGCAAGAGAAAAAAAATGTTAGGGGCTGCTTTTGCTATCATAAACCAGCATGTGCAAGAGGCTGAGGGTGGTGAGGATGTGAATGCTGCTGAGCAACCCACAGTGAAGAGACGGAGAAGAGTGTACAGACCCAGGGTAACCTACCAAGGGCTACATGAGCTGGAGATAGTGGAGTGCTATAGGGTGGAGAGGGACCTCCTAAAGCAGATTGTTGAGCTGTGCCAGCCACAACTCACACACAGAACTAACAGAGGGGAACCCATCCCAGTGGATACCAAGGTATGTATAGACCTATGAATACTAGCTACAGGTACCTTCCAAAGGCCGACTGGGGATATGATGGGGATATCACAGGCATCAGCATCTAGGGTACTCCACCAGTTCCTGGATGCCATGTCAGCACATGTCGGTGAGTACGTATATTTCCCCATCACCCGTGAGGTGTTGGCCAGCAATATGCGTCTCTTCCATCAAATGGCAGAATACCCTGAGGTAGTGGGTGCAATAAACTGCACGCACATATGCATCAAAGCACCACCTGGTGAGCGGGGTAGGGTCTACATCAACCACAAGGGCTTCCCCTCCATCAACTGCCAGGTTGTGTGCGATGCCCAGGGCATAATAATAAATGTGTGTGCTGGATAGGTTCATAGGTAGGTACTAGGCTATTGGCCCTAAAGCCTATATAAGCCTAGCCAAAAAATGTACCCTGGCTTTCGCCACCCAAGAAAATTATGTTCCTGTGCCCCTGTCAAGCAGAGCCACAGTTGTGATCCTTGGGGTGAATTTCCCATTTCCCATGCCCTGGAAGCTACCATGATTCCCACATCTGGCATCTGACACAGTTGTACCAGAGATTTGCCAATGGGGACATTCCACATGGTCACCTAGTGGGGGATGCTGGATACGCATTGGAGCCATGGCTGATGACACCCATCAGAAGTGCACATACACCCGAACATGAATTCCATAATGAGGCACACACACAAACATGAATCATAATAGAGCATGTGTTTGGGATGCTCAAGTCACGGTTCCAGTGTCTGAACACATCTGGTAGAGCCTTGCAGTACTCAACAACTACATGTACCCAAATTGTCCTTGCATGTGCCATGCTACACAGTATGATCCTGCGGAAACAGCTGCAGCAGGAACAGCATGGGGCAGAGCCACACAGCCCCCCATCATTGCCAAGGCCTGCACAGGCACAGAGTGACTCGGGGGAGGAACAACATGAGCCTGCCCCAGTAGGCAGAAGAAGGCGTGCCTAGTATGCCCTGGCCTTGACAAAGAGGCAACACATAGCACATGCACTGACACAGTAGGGACCCAGGGAATGTCACCTCTCTCTGACTCACACATACAGTAAAAGGGATGCCAAACATGACACTCACTGTGCTCAACCATGTATAGGGAGTGTACTCTGTGCATCCGACATAGGCAGCCCTGCAGCACCACCCTCAATACTGGGACACCCACAAGGTAAGTGACTCACACATGCCAGTTGGCGGGGGGTCACATACCCAACAACAATTACAGCCAGCAGGATAGGTGTAGACAAACACAAACAAATGCTGTACTATGGCTCTGAATGAGCCCTATGTGTAACGCCCCCAGGCCTACGCAGACAGACTACAGCAAGCCAGGCAGTTGGGTGAAAGATGTGAAGGCTAAGAAGTCAGAAACTAATATGTAGGCAGTGAAAACTAGGATCTGTAGTACACTGGTATGCCTCTAGCCAGCACGATAGGTAAGACTACAGACTGAAATGGAGTACCCAACATACCAGTACAGTCCTAGCAAATGTGTAAAAGTGTCAGGTGTCGCCCCCTTGCTATGCAGAAATGTAGCAACAGTACATGCCAAATGACCGATGGATATCCTGCAGACACAGCATGCTACCTGTCGGTGTAGAGCACAAAGGTCAGCACCGCAGTACAAACAATCTGGACTTGATCCACACATGCAGTACAGATGGCCATACTGGGCATGCTCACACACTTAAACACATGAAGGCCATGTCTGCAAACAACAGTGGACCAAACATATCTGGCAGTCGCAGTTCTTAGTGCAGACACATGTCAGTATGCACCACTCCTGCCTTGTACACACAGTGGATAGGAATACAGACATATATGTAAGGACAACACACTATAATAAGCCAAAGGTAGGTGGACATAGATGTGTGGAAGAGGGTCACCATGACAAGGACCCATCCACGACTGTCCCACCCAGCACACAGCCAAAGGACCCCAAACACATGAGGTGCAGATGTCACTCACTGCAGATACTAGCCATCAGCATCTGTCAACATGACAGACTATGTGATGCTCGTGCCAGCTGTGCAACATGACTGTACAAGGAAGTAGTCATCTAGTAGCTGTATACACTTACCTGTGACATATGAACCCATGTATGCCCACATTTGGCATGTCAACCCCTACATGAATGGGTTATGGCCCATGCACACACCGCCCTCCCCACAGTAGTATTATGACAAGCCTACTGAGGTCATCCAATGTGAAATACACCTTTGTGAGAGATGTAGCTCAGGAATCTCCATGGCACATCCCATAACTGCATACTGCTGTAGTGATAAACTAGTTAGGTAGTAGTTCTAACCCCAGACTTGGCAACTGTGTAAGTGTGTGTGTGTGTGTGTGTGTGTGTGTGTGTGTCTGTCTCTGACTGTGTAGAGAGCAATGCTTTTTAGGATACTCACGCTCCGTACAATTCATATACTCAACTTTGGCAAGGCTGCTGATGTCACTCACCTAGAAATATACCTCTGGGAAAGTCATAGCCCAGTAATCTCTGTAGCATGTCTGGTAACTGCGGACTGCTGTAGTGTGCTAAAGTAGTTAAGTAAGTGTTCTAACCCCAGACCTAGCAACTGTGCGTGTGTGTGTGTGTGTGTGTGTGTGTGTGTGTGTGTGTGTGTGTGCACGTGTCTGACTGAGTAAACAGCAATGCTTTTTAGGCTACTCACACTCTGTACAATTCATATACTCAACTTTGGCAAGCCTGCTGATGTCACTCACCTAGAAATACACCTCTGGGAAAATCACAACCCAGTATTTTCCATAGTGCATCCTGTAACTGTGTACTGCTGTAGTGTGATAAAGTAGTTAGGTAGGTGTTCTAACCCCAGACCTGGCAACTGTATTTGTTTGTGAATGTGTGTGTGTGTGTGTGTGTGTGTGTGTGTGTGTGTGTGTGCACGTGTCTGACTGAGTAAAGAGCAATGCTTTTTAGGCTACTCACACTCTGTACAATTCATATACTCAACTTTGGCAAGCCTGCTGATGTCACTCACCTAGAAATACACCTCTGGGAAAATCACAACCCAGTATTTTCCATAGTGCATCCTGTAACTGTGTACTGCTGTAGTGTGATAAAGTAGTTAGGTAGGTGTTCTAACCCCAGACCTGGCAACTGTATTTGTTTGTGAATGTGTGTGTGTGTGTGTGTGTGTGTGTGTGTGTGTGTGTGTGTGTGTGTGTGTGTGTGTGTGTGTGTGTGTGTGTGTGTGTGTGTGTGTGTGTTTGTGTGTCTGACTGAGTAGAGAGCAATGTCTTTGTAGGCTGCTCACACTCCGTACAATTCATATACTCAACTTTGGCAAGGCTGCTGATGTCACTCATCTAGAAATACACCTCTGGGAAGAGTGTAGCCAGGTAATCTCTGTAGCGTGTCCTGTAACTGCATACTGCTGTAGTGTGATTTAGAACTGTGGTAGGGTTCCATCTCCACCCATGGCAGTTATGGATGTTTTGTGTGTGTTTCAATGTCTGTGTATGGAGCAATGCATTATAGGCTGCTCACTCGCAGTACATTTCAAATGCCCTCCTGTGGCAATCCTGCTGATGTCATTAATTGTGAAATACAACTTTGGGAAAACAGTTTATCAGTAATTCCTGTGGTGCAACCTATAAACACTCCATGTTGTAGCCCTATATAGGACTTGGTTAGGGGTTCTATACCCATGCATGTCAGTTGTGGATGTTTTGTGTGTGTCTCACTGTCTGTGTAGGGAGCAATGAATTTTAGACTAGTCACTTGCAGTACAGTTGAAATGCCCTACTTTGGTAATCCTGCTGATGTCATTCATTGGGAAATACACCTTTGGGGAAAGATTTCTGTAATAATCCCTGTGGTGCATCCTATAACAAATCCATGCTATAGGGTGATTATGGACTTCAGTCATGGGGGGTTCTATACCCACACATGCCAGTTGTGAATGTTTTGTGTGTGTCTCATTGTCTGTGCAGGGAACAATGCATTTAAGGCTAGTCACTCACAGTACAGTTGAAATGCCCTACTTTGGTAACTTTGCTGATGTCATACATTGTGAAATACACCTTTGGGAAAGAAGTACTCCAGTAATGTCTGTGGCACATACTATAACTGCATAGTGCTGTAGTGTAATAAACTAGTCAGACAAGGGTTCTACTCCCCGACATGACAGGTGTGTTTGTGTGTAACTTGTATCCTGTGTAGAGGTGGCTGTGAGTGTGTGACACCTGTGGGCAATGTGGAGGGGGTTTTGCTCAGTTCTTTTATGGTGGCCCTACTATATATCACCATGTCAACTATACGATTTAAATTAGCTGAGTGGCTGGGGGTGCAAGGCCATACCCAGACATGTGGCATCAAGGCCAGCCAATCACAGTTATCAACCCCACTATTACCCAGAACACATACACAACCCATGTGTCATATGCACACACACATGCCTAGGCAACAGCCAATATGTGGGTAGTACACTGCATATTGGCCACTGATAGTAACTCTGCAGTGATAGCAGTGGGCTACAGAAGCATGTCATCCTGCCTAGCTGTCTAATATGCACATACATGCAGACAGTGCACCTCCACCATGTTCCCAAATGGACAACTGCACCACCAGTGGTGTCTTCACATGTGACTCCCAATGGACATACTATGCCATACAACATGCCCTGTATGGACAGATGACATTGACATCAGGGAATGCTGTTAGCATGCTATCAATGTAGGTGCAGGGTAAACCTGATGCCCATTACCAGTTCCTGCCACAGGTGGGCAAGACTGGCACATCCGATGATAATCTGTGTTCACAACATGGGCCAAAGACCCCAGGTACAGTTCCACATGTCACTGTACATGCACATGAAAGGTGTGCACATCCCAGACACCATCCATGTCATGGAGTAAGGAACATATACATGGCAAGTGATGCACAGCATTGGCCACACACAAAAGTCACACAGGTGACTGGATGGAGGATGCAACACCCACCTGTGTGGGCAAATGCAGAAACTACAGGCCTGAGACACAGTGCAGACCATTGTCATGTGGCCTGATGCCAAGGTATACCCATCCCCTACCCTTGTACAGCCTACTGGCACAGCTGACCACCACACACCCGTGCAGACATGCAACCATGCATGTCAGAACTGGCAACCTGTGTGTTCATGTGTGTGTGTTGTATGGTGTGTCTGACCACTTCCTCACTCAATACAACCCCCCCAGGGCATACTGAAGCATGCTGTCTGATGTCTGACACCTCATCATACTCTAAGCCCATACGACCTCCACATCACCCGTGTGGTGCATGAGATACCTGCACATCAATGTGTTGTGGCAATCCCAGTAGTGATGAGTTGCACTCCTGGCCCTGCCAAGTGTGTCAATGTGTGTGCATCCCTGTGTGAGTGTGCCTGTGTTGATGCTGGCAGCTGTTCATGCAGATAGGCACTTGTACATCACCTACCATATATCTACCATATCCCTGTTGCAGATGTCACTCACCATCACATATATGCTCCAAAGCAGGTAACCCATGTGGCGCATCCAATAACTGCATCAAACTATGCTTGCACTACATAGTTGTCAGGGGTTTGATACCCTGTGCTGGTAGGTGTGTGACACAAACATACTTCTGTTTTACTCTCCCACCCCTTCCTGACATGTATTTGCCTCTGCCTGCCTCCCCCACTCCATCTCTGGTGGATTTGGAGACCCACACCTGCTTTGCTTAGGCAGCAGCATGTATATTTTAAGTGATGCTCATAATCAGCTGATGGCCTCTGCACAAATTGCAGCCTCCCCTTAGCTGATTGCATGTGGAACAGCTGTGGAAACATTCCCATAGCCAATTGCATGGAAACACACTCCAATACCTAGGAACAACATGGTTGTGTTGGCCCTTTTCAGTCACTGTGAGCAGGAACTCGATCTGTTGTTTGGCAAACAGCATTTCAGATGAATTGGGGATTTACCTCTAACAACATACACTGTGGAAAGAGAACAACAAACAGGAGGGGGATGTGCCTGACTTGACTACAGACTGTAAGTGCTGCTATACTGCATGTGGAGTAATGCTAGTTTAACAGTGTTTGTCTGGATATGCCTGTCATACATGTTGCAATACCTCTATGTCAGTTCCATGTATATGCGGGATCCCCATCCGCAGGGTCATCTGCAGACTGGGCAGTGTTGTGCCTTCGGTTTTATGTGTCAGCCACTGCGCAACTATCTGTGGAATGCAGAAGGTAGTATGAGGAATGTAGTCTGTAGATGGTGAAGGCTGTGACAGTTACTGACTTCAAATCCCTCATAGGACATATGTTGCAACAAACCCCGTTACAATGGTAAATTTATGAGGTTATCACAGCAACATGTGTATACTGGCCCTGTGTACATGCTGCCCAACACACCTCTGTCAACCATTGTACCTATGTCGTGCATGAAGTGGTGCATATGTGCCGTACACCATAAATAGTGTCATCATATCTGATAACAAGCCAGTGATATCTCAGACTGCTACACATGTTATGTACAGTAGGGGTTATATTTCATGACATCACCTGGACATTCTGTGGATGATTGTACAGTACTGAGGTCTGTGTAGTGATGGTGAATGTCAGCAGTGTGTATATTGTTAATATGTATTTTAGCCTGTGTACAGACTGTGGTTGATGTCATTGTTCTAGCACCCCTTCTATCTGATGTTACATGCTGCTCCACTGTATGGTACTGTTTTGCCATACATGTTTGTAGGGCCATACACACACATGCCCCATACCACAGACAGCCATCAGACCAAACTGGGTAGCAGCCCAGTATTTGTAGGGACGTTCTGTGAGTGGCACATATGGGGATGGTGTAGAACCGATAGTCCATATACTGTAATATCATGCTAGCTTACCATATGTGGCTGAGGCTGTGTTCACATTGGTTGTGGTTATGCACTGTCACACAGGTGTATCTCACACTGTGCTGTGACATGGTCATTGAGCCTACTATATATGCAGGTACATGTGCATTCCCCCATACGAGATGTAGGCCAGTGTTGAGCGAGTCTGCCTGTAGCCTGTACAGTGCATTGTTACATGCCTAGCAGCTTAGTGTACTTACCCAGTGAGATGTCATGTGCAGATACTTGCCAGATGTACTGCTGCAGGGCCTCCCTTAAAAGTTATGTATGTCAGACAGAGCAGTTGGATTCTATACACATGTATGTCAATATCTAGTGGGTACTATGTGTCCATGGCACCCCTGTACCAGCAGTCGTGTGTCAGGCCAGACAGGAGTGAGTGAATCCAAAACCGATGGTGGCAAATGTATACCAGTCGTTATGTGTTATACCCATCTACATGGCTGTCTACAGCCATATTGTCAGGCCTGGTAAACATGTTGTGTACTAAGGGATTATGTGTATACCTCTGGACTGTACAAGGTGTGTCCAGAATTCCACACATATTGGCCAATATCTCTGCGTGCTCTTACGCATTCCAGAGATCAGTGTATGTAACAGTGGTATATGGGCCTTTAGTATTGAGTCTTGGTGAGGAGCACCATAAATGACCTAGGCTGTTACAAAATGTGGGGGGAATCAGGGGTGAGCTGCAACAAGGCATCTGGATGTTCAGTACCGTATATGTCAGCTATATTGACATTACTCACATTACTTGGGTTACTGCAAGCCTACTGCCCCCAGACATACAGACTGTTCGGTTTGTTGGTGTGCTCATGATGGTGTCAGGTATGCCTTGTTATGTACCAGTTACAACCCATTTTACCACAAAATGTCTTTACCTCCTGAGTTTGTACAGAGTGTGGATAGAGGCTGCTGAACGACACACCTGCAGTACATACTGTTGACTGTTTGGTATCCTGTGGCACGTGTATTTGTTAATCTGCCATTGATATCTACAGATGTATGGCCATATATACCTAAATAGATATATATATATATCTGCTAACATATATATAACTATGTCCGTATATACTTGCATAGATATATATCCGCGTACACATATGTAAAGTGCTGTGTATATGTAGACATATAGGGGTAGACACATATATGTGTCGAATTACCCATATGCATGTATATATGTGCATATATAATGATATATATGTATATAGAGTTAGAAGAACAAAATGTATATATATATATATATATGTATATACATACATATATAGATATGTTGTATCTGTTCAGAGATTAATATGGTTACACATATAGACATCTAGGTGTTGGTATACATTCTCTGTACTGTTGCATGACAGGACTGTATGATATGTTTCTGACAACAATGATTTATCTGTGTATCTGTCATGGCTTAGTGGTACCTGACTTTGTCTAGAATGTGCATGGTCCTGGGTTTGAGCCTAGCAGAGGTTGATTATTTTGTTTCTAGGCAGTACAAGGGCCGGTGGATACAGAGTGATTAAGGCACTTTAAAGCAGTTGTAAGCAGGTTTGCGTGGAGCTAAGCATTGCCTACACAGGTTAAGCAATTAAGAAGCTAAATGAGTGTATGAAAACATAACCGGAGGTTAGCATTGCTTACCTCTGCACAAACCCATGCAAACCCGCTTACAACTGCTTTAAAGTGCCTTAATCACTCTGTATCCATTGGCCCTTGTACTGCCTAGCAACAAAATAAACAACCTCTGCTAGGCTCAAACCCAGGACCATGCACACCACAGCTATTGTGATTTACCTCTAAGCCATCTCAGATATACATAACTCTGCTGTCTACACATACATATCATTCAGCCCAGTCACTCAACAGTACAGAGAATGTATTCCAACATGTAGATGTATATATATATATATATATATATATATATATATATATATATATAGAAATATATATGGACATGTTCACATGCAAATACCTACATCTATAGATATATATGCCTACATCCAAATGTGTACATACATACAGCAATATATATCTATACATCAATATATATATATATATATATATATATATATATATATATATATATACATATATATATATATATATATATATATATATATATATATATATATATATATATATATATATAGATATATATATATATATATATATATATGTAGATAAAGTGGGAATATGTCCACATGCAACATTAATGGGGTTGACAGGCATGAACAACATATGTAATGCATGAATAAGTACCCCCCCCCACAGCCAAACACGTCTGCCCTGCAATACACTACCAGCTGTTGCAGATCCCATAAACAGGACCTTACACGACAAGCACACAAGATGTTAACAGTACTCCATCCCACCTGTATGATGTCAGGCTGGTATCAGTAACATATCATGCACTACAGTCAGGCTCGTTATGACTCACATTTTACAGTCATCTGTTACCTTTGTTAGCCAGAGTCCCGTATTGTTGGCCTGTACTTCAGAGATGTAGATGCCACACAACAGTGGTCCCAGGACTGAACCCTGAAGTATGCCACTTGCCACCTGTCTGGAGCTGGATTTGGAGTCATTTACATCTACAGTTTGGGTTCTGTCAGTAAGCCATGTGGCAAACCATCAAGTGGCACAAGGATGTATGGCTGGATTAGTATGTTAATCTATGTTTCTATACTGGGGGATGGTGTTGAAGTGTTTTGTGAGGTCTACATAGACTTTGTGGAACACCTTACCCTCTGCAACAGCTATGCAGACTGAGTCAAAGCAGTCAATCAGGTTCAGGAGGGAAGACTGGCCCTCCATGAGGCCAATCTGTGTGGGGTCCAGTGTTTGCGGGTTGCGAATGTCAGCGTTCAAAGATTCTATGATAATGCATTCCATGGCCATGCAGATCAGGCTCGTCAGACTGATGTGATAGCAGTTCCCAGGATCCAAGGTGGGTCCCCCCTTGTGTAGTGGGATAACTGCAGCTGTGCACCACTCAGTGGGCACCAGGCCTGAATGGGGGGCTATGATTACACATGACAGTTAAGTGAGTTGCCATTTCATTTTGTAGATCATGTAGTTCACAGTCCAGGATGTCATCTGGTCCCATGGATGCCGTATTCTTGGCTGTGGATAGTGTGGTTTCTACCTGTGTGGCCATGATTACTGGGCATTGGAACTCATTTCGTATTGACATGGGCCCTTTTGCGGGTGAGAGGGGGTTGAATGCGGCACTAAAATCAATCTGCCAGGATATTGGCAAATTCCATGGAAGCAGGCTATCTAATGCCATTCTGTTGTAGCCCAGAGGACTTCTGAGCATTGCCAGTTAGATTCTGGACATAACTATAGAATGCTGTGTGGTTGTCTGTGGAATCTTTGGCAATTATAGTTACACAATCAGCTTTGGAGGATTCCATGAGGGATCTCAACTTCCTACTGGGCCTGGTAAGGAAGTTGTTTGCATCCTTGCAATATCCGTTTCCCTTCAACAGTGTCTACCTTCTGTTGTATACTCTGTTCATGGCAGGAGCCCTTCAGACTGGCCTGCTTATTTGGAAGGAGAGCATCATGGCTCTATGTGGGATGTCAGGAATCATGCACAAGTGGATGTGCTCATACAGTGCCTTAATGCAGGATTCATTAGTTGAACTGTCAGCTCCTGTCTCCATGGGTGTCATAAACATTGTCACCTCTGCCTTGAGTAGCATGATGGCTGTGGAGAGGTCTTTTATGGACAACTATATATACATTCCTTTCACGTGTTCAGTTTGATTAGCCTATGGTGGGATTACTTTGGTGAAACCTCAGTCTCATGTACTGCTGTGATGGCTTAGTGGTTAGCTACTGTGACTGTAGTGTATAGAGTCCTGGGTTCATGACCTGCAAAGGCAGGTTAATTTTGTTCTGGCGAGACAGCGGTTAATGCATACAGACTACTTAGGGCAATTTAGGTTAGTCACACTCAATACAATTCAAATGCCCTACTTTGGGAATCCTGCTGATTTCAATCACTGTGAAGTACACCTTTGGGGAAAAAGTACTCCAGCAATCTCTGTGGTGTGTGCTATAAAAGTGTAATGCTATAGTATGATATAGAACCCTGGTAGGGGTTCTATTCTCCCACACATAGGAGTTGTGAATGCATCTGTGTCTGTTCCTATGCATGTGTAGGGACTAATGCATGTTTGGCTAGCCACACTAACTACAACTCATTCACCCTACTGTGGCACTCCTACTGATGTCACTCACTGTGAAATAAACCTGTGGGGAAAGAGTCCTCCAGTAATCTCCGTGGCACGTTGTATAATTGCTTAGTGCTGTAGCGCAATACCTAGTTAGGTAGGTGGTCTAATCCCAGATGTGACAGGTGCGTGTCTGTCTTAATGTGTTGATGTTTGTCAGACGTGTCCTATGTGGAGGTGGTTATGAGTGTGCAACAAATGGACTCAATGTTGAGTGGGTTTTGCAAATCACTTATACGGTGCCCCTAGTATACATTACAATATCCACCGTGCAGGGATGACAGATGTGATATCAGTTCATAGTCAGTCAGGGGTTCGATACCCTGGACTGGTAGGTGTGGGACACAAACATGCTTATCTTTTACTTTCCCAACCCACCCTGGATTATCTTTGCCTCTGGCTGCCTTACACCCTCTCTGGTGGATGTGGAGACTTACACCTGCTTGGCATAGGCAGCGGCATGTGTATTTTCAGTGATGATCATAATCAGCTGATGGCCTCTGCACAAATTACAACACTCCTCTACCTTATTGCATGTGGAACAGATGTGGTAACATTCCCATAGCCAATTGCATGGGAACACACCCCAATTTCCAGGAACATCGTGTTGGTGTTGGGCCATTTCTTTCACTGTGAGCAGGAACTAGATCTGTTGTTTGGCAAACAGCATCACCGATGGATTGGGGACATACCTCTGACAACATACATTGTGGAAATAGGCCAACACACAGGAGGGGGATGTGCCTGTCTTGACTACAGACTGTAAGTGCTGCTATACTGCAGTTGGGGTAATATTGGTTTAACAGGGTGTGTGTGGATACGGCTGTCCTGCATGTTTAAATACTTGTCATGTCAGTGCTATGTTTATGGGGAATCCCCATCTGTAGGGTCATCAGCCGACTGGGTAGTGTGCGGTCGCTTGTGTTCCTTGTGTTACCCACAGAGCACCTATCTCTCAACTTCAGAAGGTAGTGTGAGGATTGCAGTCAGTAGATGGTGACAGCTGGGAGAGTTACTGACGTCATATCCCTCATAGGACATATAGTGCAACAAACCCTGTTACGACAGTAAATGTATGAGGGTATTACAGCGACATGTCAATATTGGCCCTGTGTTTGTGCCTGCAGCCACAACTCTGTCAACTTTTGTACATATGTCATGCAGTAAGGGGTGCATATGTCCTGTACACCATAGTCACTGACAGCATATCTGATAACAAGCCAGTGAGATATCAGACTGCTACACATGTTATGTATAGTAGGGGGCATATATGAGGACATAGCCTGGGCATTCTGTGGTTGTGGGCACAGTACTGAGGTATGTGTAAGTCTGGCAATTGTCGACAGTGTGTGTATAGTGAATATGTACCTTGGCCTGTGTAGCTGCTTCACTGTATGTCACCCTATCAGCTTACATGTTTGTAGGGGTGAACCACACATGTCCCATACCACAGACAGGCATCAGACCACACTGTCTAGTGGCCCAGTATATATAGTGGTGTTGTGTGAGTGGCTCATATGATGATGGTGAAAGTCAGACAGTCCATATACTGTGATAGTACGCTAGCTTATCATATGTGGCTGTGGCTGTGTTCACGTTGGTTGTGGTTATGCACTTTCACACAGGTGTCTGTTACTCTGTGATGTGACATGCCTGTAGAACCTGATATCTATGCAGGTACATGTGTATTCCCACATGGGAGATGTAGCCCAGTGTTGAGTCAATCTGCCTGTAGTTTGCACTGTGCTTTGTTACATGCCTAGCAGATTACTGTACTTATCCAGTGAGATGTCATGTCCAGATACTTGCCAGATGTACTTCTGCTGGACCACCATGACAGTCATGTATGTCAGACAAAGCAGTGGGATGCTGTTCAGATGTATGTCACTAACTAGTGGGTAGTATGTGACCATGGCACCTCTGTACCAGCAGTTTTTATGTGTCAGGAAAGACAGGGGTGTATGAATGCATAACCTATGGGGGCAAATGTATACCAATATTTACGTGTTATACCAATCTACATGGCTGTTAACATCCACATTGACAGGCCTGGTCCACATGTCTTGCATGAAGGAGTTCTGTGTATGCCCCTGGACTGACCAGCGTGTGTCAGACTGTCCACATATATTGGGCATATCGCAGGTGTAGTCCACAGGGGCATTACTGTACTAGCAGTGGTACTGTACTATGATGACCTTAGGATGTCTGTCAGTAGCCAATGGCGCACATGTTAACAGCAGATGTAGCCTCCCACACACACCATGTCTGTGAAGACGATCCCTATTACAGTAGCAATATCTACAAATATACCTGCAATGCATACATGACATCCCTTTGCACTGAGAGGTTGGGACTATTGAGGCTGAGGTATGGCTCCACTCCATGTGCAAAACATATGGTAAACATATATGTATATAAAATTATACATATATCCATATAGATATGTACACATATACATATCTTGCTTACTGTATAACAACAGTTTTACATATATGTGCCTGTGTTCCAGCCTCTGTCCTTTACCTACATACCTGGCTTTGCACATGTGACATGCTGACTGGGGATGTTATGTAGTGGGTTGTGTGTATGTCATGCTGTCATTCCTGCCATCCCTCCACTGCTGTTGTGTCCCCCACACATACTGAGGGGTTGGAGCCATATATGTGTGGGCTTCACCTACACAATACATGTGTGCCCTAATGCACTGCAGAGGGCAGCGTACATAACCAATTTGTGGTGCCTCTGCCAGGGGCATGATGACCAGTGGCCCTCCCATGAGCACCATGGTACATCTGCTGATGTGGTGGCCTGCCAGACATGTGGCTATGCCGACAGTGACCCAACACAGTTGGCATGGACACCACACTTTCCTGGTCACTGGCACCAACCCCAACTGTCCCTCTGCTATGGCCACGTGTGATGGGGTTTGTAGGGGCACTGTAACTGTGTGCAGGCTTGGGGTGGCTAGGAGGTTGATGACACATGATGGCGCAGTTTTGGCCTCTGACAACCCCACCTGTGGCTCAACAGTACCATCATCATCATCATCATCATCAGTGTCTGTATGAACACATACCTCAGTTTGCATGCAGGAGGGACTCTGACCCACCTCACCACCTGTGGGGGAAACAAACACACACTTTAAGACCTGTACAGCATCGCATAACAGTACGCACATTTACACACACACACAGTCACACACACAGTCACAGTCACACACACACATACACACACACACACACACACACACACACACACACACACACACACACACACACACACACACTCACACATGTACACCCACAAACACTGACAGTCCACCTTACTACCTCCCTTGCCCTGGGTAACAGTCCCACATTCAGTTACATATGTTCCCCATCCTGCATGACACTTGCTAACATACACTCATTAATACTACCCATTAACATATCATACCTCTCCATGCCTACACGTGTGATCACAACACATGACCTGTTACTCCATCACCTCCCTGACTTTGGTGGACTAAGTTGTACATGGCCTCACTGCTGTCATCCAGTATTACCCTGTGTATGTCCAGTCATGGTGTACATGGCCCCTATATGGTTGGGGCTGCTACATTCACTACATATGTCACACACCAGAGCCTCATACTACAGTCTTGCTCAGTCCATGCCACATCTGCTGTACAATCAACCCATCATGCGGACAGCAGTAATACCTGGATACACTCACTGATGTGTTCTGGTAATTCCCCATTGCATTAGTAGTGCTGCATACATGGGTAGCCGGTTATCTATCTGCTACTGGAAATGTGATGTGTATACCTGGTATGTACTTTCCCTCCCAATGCATGTTCTGTGCTACAGACCTTGTTATGCTATCAGCTGTCCTGTGTTCACATATCGGACAGGCTGTCCTGGTGTCTCATGAGTCACTACATGTACAGCACAATCCCAAGGAAAAGTACTGCCATGTGATCAATCCCACTATCACCTGTGCATACATGGACACCCGCACAAAAATATACACATGTACTCACACATCAGACATGCATCGACCACACTCAACCATATTGCACTTAGACACACATTCAACACACACCCTACACACACACACACACACACACACACACACACACACACACACACACACACACACACACACACACACACACACACACGCACACACACCTACATGTGGGGCTGCACACCTTTTGTACACACAGTCCTCCCATTACTCTTCTGCCAGCATGCATTACAGCTGGTGCTCAACAGCATGCGGTGCAACTATAGTGACCTCATGCTAGTGGCAGTATACATGTGTGTGATGCATAGGCTGTGTTGGTAGGTGATGGCCCTTCCCCTTGTTAACACTGCACCCATGTACGAAGTGTTAATGTGGACCTGTTCTGCACCCTGCCTTATACTGTGCACCATACCACACAGGTGTACAGACCATTGCTGCTTATGTAGTACTGTGTCTGTTATGTCAGCTCCAATGCTCACAGCCTCTATGTGTTACAGCACCTCATACCTGGGATGATATTTGAACAGATATTATTTGTAAATGCCTGATGTCTGCTTTACAGATCACAACATCAGTAGTGCATGTATGACCAGTACAGGACTATTACACTGACACCCACCAGATCTTACCATGGCTGTGGGGGGTGCCCTACACATGTCCCAGAACTCTGCAGGGTTGCAAGGTCTACGCATGTGCACATCCCTTGGAGTGCACACACTGCTGTCACTATTGCTGTAGGGTCAGGGTTACGTCTGCCACAGTTACATAACCTGAATGTGTGCAGCTAGAGCCATGAGGGTATTGTTTCACTCATGTCCCTACTGTAGGCCATGTGTCCTGCCATACTTCTCATCCCTGTGGACGCATTGCACAATGACAGGATGTTAGTTATCTTGCATGTGTTTGTTGTACCCTTCAGATACCCCAGCATGGTCGCTAATGTGACACAGTGCATTTCACAATAACAAAACGTGAACATGTACAGCATGCAGTATGGGTAGGTTTGTTAGATGTGTGCATGGAATATCCCATAGCCATTACATGTACAGTGTATTGTCATGCATGAACATGAGCCATACTCACCGACTACAGGTTGTTGCTGTGGTGGTATCCTAGAGGGACCTACATAAGAGTGTGAGAAAGTTGTTGTCAGTGGTCACAGCTGTGGCATTCATCAAGGGTGAGTGCAGCATTACGTTACATCTGACGTACGGGTCCACAATACTACAGCTTATGCACGTCTGTTTATTGCTACTACACATCAACAGACTACAGATATATATATATATATATATATATATATATATATATATATATATAGCATCTCAGATTTGTATGATGTACCTGTATAGATGTAGATGCATACACACAAGTGATGTACTGAAGTGCCCAGGGGCCTTACCTGCAAGCTCCTCAGAGAGTGTGTCGGTGGCACCCACCTCAACAATGTGGCCTGCCAGTTGTTGGTGCTGCAGGTGGGCAGGTGCCACAAGGCTCCTGAGAAGCTCCTTGACACAGATGAGGGGTGGATGGGTGGCTTGCCACCCCCTGTTGTGAGGTGGTCTCCGCGTACAGCAGCTGCATGCCGATGTACATGGCGAAACAGGTTGTTGCAATAATGCCGGACCTGCTCATAGTTGCAGTTATGCAGTCTGACATAATGGACCCTGTGGACTAGTTAATTCCACAGGGCAGTCCTCTCCTGCTGATCATGGGCTGTCCGTCCAAACACCTGTTCATAGTGCTGTACCAAATGATCAATGATGACTTCCGTTTCGGCAGCACTGTAAGCTGGCAAACGGATGTGGGGCATCCTCCCTGGAATACATAAAGATGGAAACAAGTCTGAGCAACTCATACAGCAGGGTTACCATAGTTCTTAATACACATCTTTGTCTCCCCCCACCATATCAGCTACAACAATACGCTTACAGAATGCAATTGATATGTAAGCTACTTACCTACAATTAGGACATATGTTGTTTTGTACCAAGCTTTGTGCTATGTGTTTGTGCCATGCTTTGTGTTATGTGTTTGTAGCCATGCTCCCTGTGGGGACACTATCTCTGCTGGCCTGTTACAGACTATTTTACCTGCATGCCATTGTCAGTGCCACTATATATATATATATATATATATATATATATATATATATATATATATATATATACATGTGTGTGTGTGTAGATATGTCATGTGGGTGTTTATATACCTACATCTATATGACTGTCTGTATATCTGTAGACATACATGTCTAATTATATATCACACAGATATTTATCTATATGTGGGGTGCATACAGACATCAGGTCCACATTCTGTAACTGTCTTTCATTCACAGCTGCACTGTTCTGCCTTACTGCAACACAGCCAGGTGTCACATATGAACACAGACTAACATTAGGATGGTAAGTATGGTGAGAGATTGCTGGTAAGCCTATTGCCATGGTAAACCTACGGCATTTGTGCATGCTGCATAAGACATTAACATGACTATCCTGCATGTGTTGCGCTCTGACACCTATGTGTCTATCATGAAGGCAGTACTTCCGCCACCAGCTATTGCCCACACTAACATACCAAACAAACATATTATGGCTTAAATCTTTGTCATTCATTGCTGATCTGAAACAGTTGGTGGGTATGTCCCACTGCCTACAGGGACAGACAGTATTGTCCAAAACAGAACTTCCTTACGGGACAACTACAGATGGCACATATAAATCATTCCACATCATATTTCCTATTACTCTATACCAAATACTATTTTCAATTACCTATATATATGTTTTACATACGTGTATTTTTTTTTCTGACAGCTGTTACAGCTTGTTGTTTTTTAAGGTTTTCTTTTTTTTTTCTTTTCTGTGTGTGTGTGTGTGTGTCTTTCTCTCTCTCTCTCCACTAGAGTGATTGAGCTGATATGAATGGATTGCAGCATGACTTTTGCAAGTGATGCACATGATCAGGTGATGGGCTCTGCACCAATCAGTGTCCACTGGTTGCTAATTGCATGCAGCCTGCTGTGTAGTACTTCAGATAACCACTGTCATGGCAACCCAGTACTATAAAATGCTGACTCATGTGGGCGTTGTCCCTTAAACTTTCCAGTATGGAGGACATCCTTCCTGTATGTGAGCAGCAGTGTTACAGACAGCAGGTTGCAATACCTCTTACAGCAGGAATTGCAGACACAGGCCAATTACACATTTGTATGAGGTTCCAGACCTACAAACAGAGTAAGTAGTGTTGTTATGTGCATTGTATATTGCTGGTCTTGTAGTGTTTGTGTGTACATAGTAGTTTAGGATGGAATGCAGTCTGTCTGCATAGCTCTCAACTGTGGGCCTATCCACATGATGGCCAGTGGATTGTCTGATTGGTTTGGTCTGTGCACTACACTGGTCTTGCCCTACATATATCACTGGCAGTCTGTATGTTGCATGCTTTCAGTACATGGCCACATCCATTTGTGTTTCTGATGTCATATTCCTGCATAAGGGTATGTTGCAACAAATCCTTATGTAACACCAGCAATTTCCAGGATGTGTAAAAACAATATTGCAAGTATGGCCCCGTGTGCCTGCCTCTGGCCTCCACATATATGGCAGGCTTTGTCCTGCTGTGATACAGTTATGTGCTGTTGGGTAATGGCCTATCATTATTTACTGCTAGCATTCCTGCTACCATCCCAGTCATATCGTGGACTCCCACAAAATATGTTGGTCAGGGTCCAAGCATGTGACCAATACATTGACATTACCACAACTAATACATTCCCCCCTACGGCTTGACTACAGGGTATAATTAGAGGCTGCTGAAATCCATCAGTAATTGTTGATTGTTTCCTATCTTGAAGGCAAATCCTTTGTCTACTGTTGTACTAATTGAAGGCCTTGACTGGACAGCATAGTATGTTATATATCCACATTGCTTGCATCTACTGTTTTGTGTGGGCCTTGCATTCATCACTGATTACATATTTCAGACTTTATGTGCTGTAAGTAATGGCATACTTTATTGTATAGTACACAAATAAAGGTTTTCTCTGTATGCATACCTGTGTGTCATGTCATGCCCTTTGAATTTTGAGTGGGTATATGTTTAATGTAAGTATTCTCATGTGTGGGAATGGTTGCCACACTACACATTTAACAGGTACCAGTTACAGGGCTTGTGGCTGAGGGATATACTTTGTACCCAGTACTTCCATACTACTCCTACATATGTATGGCTACTAATACCTTTTGTTTGTGTATATGTGTATGTACCTATATATATATATATATATATATATATATATATATATATATATATATATATATATATGTACCTGAACATATTTGTCAATGTATAGATGTGTGTGCATATCTGAACCATTGTGATGTGTACCCCTTCCACATTGTACATTCCCTAGGGTAGAATGACTTTTCTGCATGATATGTTACAGATATTGCCCTGACATTTACAGGTGAATTGGCTTGCTGGGAAAGCATTGCAGCTGTGTTGTGGAGTGTCCTGTAGCCAAGAACTGCATGTGCTGGGTATTGGATTTCACAGCATATCCATTAGGGCCCTGGGGGGTGACATAGCACTAGTTGCCAGGTATCCCTCATTTGATCCCCCATCCCCATTAACAGTGCATATGGTCTGTTATGTTGTAGTGAGTGGTTCAGGATTTTGTTCCCATATGGTAATGCTATACACAACTCTATCTATCTATCTATATATATATATATATATATATATATATGGTTCCACTTCATATTGTTGAATTATCATTTCATCAAATTGCAAAACATCGAGACCAAATCGTCAAAAATAAAGCAACTAGAAATAACATCCCACAGAGGTTTTGCTACGTTTATGCAGGGGGGCCAGCCCCCCTGCCCCCCTCGTACATTAAATATACCAACTCCAAGGTCACATTACAGTGGGGGGAAACGGTAATTTCCTAACCCCAATGTAGTGCGACCTTGGAGTTAGTATATTTAATTTACAAGGGGGGCCTCCACATGGAGGGGTGCAGGGGGGCTTGTCCCCCTGCATAAAGGTAGTAAACAGTGTCTGGGATGTTATTTCTAGTTGCTTTATAGTTTTCAATGATTTGAGATTCGATATTATGAGTTTTCGATGGTTTGGTCTCGATGTTTTGCAATTCGATGAAATGATAATTTGACGATATGAAGTGGAACCATATATATATATATATATATATATATATATATGTAGCTGTCTGTCTACATTTCCAGATATATATCTGTCCATATGTCCATGCATATTCAGATCATATTTTTGGCCTGTACCTCATTCTCTTGGCAATTGACATGGATGATCATAGGACTGTAGTCAGTAACTAGTGCCAACACTTTTGTGTTTCAGACTTCATCTCCTTCAAAACATGTGTTCTAATATATATATATAACTGTGTGACTAGCAACATTTTAGGTGTCTTAGGGCAGTATTTGACATATATCCCTACTTCTGCCCACATTTTGGCACACTTTGTCCAGAATTATTGTATTAAGAGGTTGTGTGGTATGATATTACTATGTTTCCTGTACTGTTGACTGATTGTGCTGCATGATATGTTTGTGAAAACATCAGGTTATGTATATCTGCCATGGTTTAGTGGTAGATCACTTTGTGTATGGAGTGCAGGGTCTTGGGTCCAATCCTTGGAGATGCAGTTCCTTTTGTTTCTGTGCAGAACACGGGACATTGGCTACAGAGTGATTAAGGCACTTTTAAGCAGTTGTAAGCAGGTTTGCACAAGTTTGCTAACCTCCGTTTATGTTTTCTTACAGTCAGTTAGCTTCAGATTTCTCAACCTGTGTAGGCATAGCTTACCCCCGCACAAGCCCACGCAAACCCGCTTACCACTGCTTAAAAGTGGTTACTGCTGCTTACCCCTGCACTCATTGCTTTAAAAGAAAAGAAAAATGGGTTGATAGAAAAGTAGTGAAAAATGGGGCACAAAGAGGGAAAGACAGTAGGGAAAATAGCTAGGCATATGTAGGAAGGGTATAGGAAAGGTCCATAGCTGCCCATTTCTTTTACAGCAACAGCTGTGCATATACACTAAATATGCAGGTACATTTAGACCCTCAAACCCCTGGAGGAGGGGTGAGGACAACATATATTCATTGTGATGCCAATTAGACCAGATTACATGTGCCCACTGGACATGTGTGCGAAATGGACAGCTATGTATGGGGCGAGATTTTTTTGTGGGAACAGATTGTCCTTTTTTTCAGGTGAGATTGGGATGTTGTGGAGGGGTAGTAGGTATATTTGGGGAGGGAGTTTGGGTAGATTAACAGACAAGACACACAAGCAGCACACAGGGTTGGTATATGACACATGTGAGGGGTAAACACCTAGGATGGGGAGGGGTATTTGGAAGTCGCAAGCCCATGAGTCCCCAACTGGAAACAGTGGGACTGAGGTCCCCACCCATGGGCAGTCACCACTGCACCATCATGGCCCCAAAGGTGGCTATGCTGGGGGCTGTGTAGGAGGGGCAGGCTCACCCTCTAATAGCACTGCTTCGAACATGGTTCATTCAAAAACAACTAAAGACAGTTCCAACCTTAGAAATAGTTTTATTTTTACATATGCAGTTAATTCAAATGAACTTGAAGATGTTATTCAAAGGTATTGGCCTGTACTCACTTTACATGATGACACAAAGCCTTACATCACACCTTGCCCTCATTTTATTAGAAAAAGGAATAAGAACCTTAAGGAATTACTTGAGGCTAAGCAAGACATTAAACACAATAAGACCAAGAAGAAACTGGGAATCTTTCCTTGTGGGAACTGTAGACAATGTTACGCCATGCTAAATGGGGGGACCTTATATTTGCCTTCTAGGAAATTTAACTATAGACCCCAGAAATATTATAATTGTGGGGTGAAAGGTGTGGTTTATCTAGGGTTTTGTGAAGAATGTAAAGGGTTTTATGATGGAAAAACCAAGCGGGTCTTAAGAAGAAGGGTGTACGAACACCTGAATGACATCAGCAAACACAAGGAAAGCAATGCTAACTTGTTGACATGTGAAAACATGCATTTAAGGTTTATTGTCCTTGAACAAGTCACCCCTGAAGTTAGAGGTGGTAGCTGGGAAACTAAACTGGAATACCGGGAATTATTCTGTCAACTTAAGTTGGACGCTAGTAGGTTTCCCGGTATGAATGAGAACATCAATATCAACAGTGTTTTAAAAATGAGACAAGCTAGATTGTAAAAGTTGAAACTATTTTGTTTAATGATGTTCCTTTTGGTTTCGCAACAGTATGAGTTTGTTGACATGCCTTTAAAATTAAGAGCATGACAGATTTAAAAAGATAAAAAGAAAAATAGAAGAAATTCTGGGGTTTTATTAGGTGTACGTTTACTTGTCTTGGAAACATGGTTAACTAACACAACAGTGTTGTTGTAAATTTTTTAGACACGAGAGTGTTTTTAATTTAAAACTTTATATTTTTATATTTTTGTATTTCACTTTAAAACATTAACAGGCATTAATTAATTGAATCATGTGATTTTGTCTAGTGTATAAATTAAATGAAATGAATTATCAACCTGTTTTACCTTGATAAAGCCTGGTAGCGACTGGGAGAAAGCGCATGGTTTTATTTTGTAATCAGTTTTGCAAAGGAGATCTAATAAAAGCTGTTTTTTAAGCTGCGTTTGTGTTGGTATTGCCATGCAAAAGGATTTACATAATTTTACCAGATTGTTGCTTTCCAGGTCCTGTTGTGCTGGACTTTGTTCTTTTGGCTTGGGCTACTTTTATTCTCTGATCACCCTCTAATAGCGCCACTCAGCCCTCAAGCTGGTGTAGCCACTCTCGATACTCCAGATTGAGTTCATTATGCACCACCGCCTGGACCTGTTGACAGGTTCCCCTCTGTGCCCGCTCCGAGGGGGGGGTTGAGGGTTGAGCCCCATCCCCTGCAGCAGTTCCTCCAAAAGGTGGAAAAGGGCCCATGGAGGAGGAGGTCCCAGGCTGGGCCCCAGATGTGCTGGTGCCCAGTGCCATGGCCAGCTGAGGTGGGACAGGTGGGTCCGCTGGGACCGGCCTTCCCATATGAGCTGTGTTGTCACTGGTTTATGGCAGATATGAGTTAGTAACAGTCAACAACATTCAGGATTAGTTATAACAGCATGCTATTAACCCAACACACTAGATTTAACACAGTTGCAGAGCAAGCAGAACACATGCATATATGTAACAACAGTGGCCATTACAGGAGCATGCGGGTTTCATTGATGGCAACAGGCCACCAATATGGGTGTATTTTAACATGAAACATGCATAGAAACAAATGTGAATATTTATAAACCATTAGGACATATGTCCCAAAAAAAGTTTGGAGTGTACACATACCAGTTGAGGAGTGTCATTGGGTTGTTATGCACATATAGTAGGGGTGAGAGAGAGGGTTCAGTTAACAACTAATATATCCTTGTAGTTTTCACAACATTCTTAGTCACTGCAGTGATCTTTCCCTTACATGTATTATTACACTACACAATAGCCTTATATTGTACACTGGTATGTTTATCGATTATTATATATGTGACCTGTGTCTTATATACAGGCGTGACAGGCTGCAGGTGTTAATGCAACATATGTTGAGAATTGCTGTCATACACTTTGGGTGAGGTGCTAGAATGACAGGTAATACATTCTCTGACTATGTACATGTCTATCAGTTATATGTCATTGACAGCTGCCTACATTTCTTGGATCATCACACTGAATTTTCAGGGGAACAGGGTACCAAGTGATATGGGCCATTTATCTATTCATGCTGGACAGATTGGAACAGTTGTGGGTTATAAGTATGCATACAACTTACAATCTGAACATTCAATCAAATTCTGTACAGTTGTTGGGTGTAATTATGCATACAGCTGTCTATCTGAACATTGTATCACAGTCTGTACAGTTGTGGGGTATGATTATGCATACAACTTAGTAGCACTCCCAGGAGTCGAACCCCTGCTGTGTGTGACAAAAACGTATTGCTAACATCACAGTACACTGTGCTATAAGGGAATTGATGTAAAGCTTTCAACTGTTTTCTAAGTCTCCCTAACTTGTATGATATGACTGACCTCTTGGCACTTCCAACATTGTTATGCAGGACTTCATACCCATTTTATCTGCATACCACAGTGTGGGTGACACTGCTTAAGATACAACAGTACTATTTATAGTATGGAACAGATCGCAAACATATGGGAGAAGAGTAAACAGAAGCACTCCAGGGGTTATACCTTTATTCACAGATTATTAACACATTTATTTCTACTGGTACAACACTTTCTAAGTCTCTTATATTCTTTGTTATGACAGTACATGCAGACTGATTACTAACCTGCCTCACGATGCATCCTTTGCAGCCTAGCATCATGAGCTTGCTGGTTCGCAGCCCGCTCATTGGCAGCTGTCAGAGAAATGCATTGATATTAAGCCATACCTATCCATAGTATACACAAGCTAGGCAATTATTTACTACTTAGTAGAATGTGTACTTACTCAGTACTGGGGCATTGGCCATCTGCCGAGACTCCTGGATCTGCTGTTCCAGTACATCCCCCTCCACCACTTTAGGTCAGAATGATGGTGCCTGACCTGCTCACCAGTCCGGGGGATAACTGTGGCACTGGTGAGGTCACGGGCAACACTGTCCCAGGCCTCCATTTTGTACTGAGAGCCCTGGTACTGGCCCTGCAGTAGTCTCTGATCATGGTGTTTTACTTGGAGCCATACCATGATCTCTGACTCTTGGATGCCCCAGCGCTGTGCTCTGAATTGAGTGCCTTCTCCCACACCAGCCATTCTGCCTGCAGTAGGAAGCTACAACCAGTTATAAGAAATATTCCCGCCTATGGGGTTTAAATATGGCCATTTTCCCACACTTTCCCATGATTGGCCAGTTTTGAAAAGGCTAAGCTATGGGCACATCTGCTTACATAAGGTTGGCTCTGCTTAAAGAGGTATACCACTAGGCAGATTGAATTGGCTCCCCTACACATTGCTTACACTTACTAACATGAGCTGTGCTGTGGTTAGCATTGCTATATTTGCCATTTGGAAATTATATATTCTTCATTACAGATTATAATGTGTCTGGCATCTGTGATTCATGTGTACATACACTGTATGGGGACCTGGGGACTTCTACACTTTATTGCAACCTCACCTCAGATCTATGCTTACTGCAGTACTCCAGTTCACTTATCTTATGTAGAAGGTTATACCACTTCACACTGTTCATAGATTCAGTTCATATGTTTATTTTGCTTTTCTTGTGGTGAGGATTAATTTGCTGATACATCATTCATATCTATTGATATGATGGCTTAGTGGTTGACTACTGTGACTATAGTGTACAGGGTCCTGAGTTTGAACTTGCAGAGGCAGTTTATTTTGTTGCGGGGCAGAACATGGGCCATTGGATAGCAGTTATAAGCGGGTGTGCTCCAGTTTGCATGATGGTAAGCAATGTTAACCTCTGGTTACAGTTTCTTACTCTCAGTTAGATTCTACTTTGCTTAATCTATGTAGGCAATGCTTACCCCCCACGCTAATGCACATAAACATGCTTACTACTGCTTATTTGTGCTTAAAGCTGCTTACAAGTTCCTTATTCATTATGACACTGACACTTCATGTGTGCATTTAATGCAGTACTCCAGTTCATATTTAAATGCTATTATGTAGGTTATATGGCAAAAAGATGTGAGAATATGTTCATATACAGGTTTCACATGGAAAATGATATGTGCTGCAGTGGGACTCGAACTGGGAATACCTGTTCGTTAGGTGGATGCTCTAACCGCTACACTATTGCTGTGTTGCTTCATTTGCATATATATTCCTTGTTATCCTCTTCAGCCTTTTCAGCTGCTTTACCCATAGCTAAGCGATGGGCAAACCCACGCACCTAGAATTAGCTGTACTCAGGGTTTTGAAAAAAATTACTACAAAGGTTTCTTCATGTTTTATTTCAGTGTACTGTTGCTGTTGAACACACGGGGACTTTTGGAGGGGACATGTGGACACTTATGAGTGGTCTTGCTCTTTTATTTACACATTCTTCTGTTTTACTTTGCAGGGGCGTGTTTATTCTGAGAGCTCTGCTCTCAGACATGGCCCTTGCACTCGTCCATGCTCCATGTAGCATTAGGAGTTCAGGCAGCACACCTTCCTTAATATGCATGGCACGCTGCCTTCCTCCTCTTAAACTGCCACTACCACGCAGGACTAGATTAGTCCTGCATGGAGGATTAGTGTATCCGGGGGAAATATTACAAATGCCATACTCTATTATACTCAGTGATGAAGTGTAATAGAATTTGTTACTTTAATCTATTCTTTAAAACAGTTAATCTTTCTACAGAGACTAATTCAGTATACTGTGACATTTACAAACATCTTGTAAAGCGCACTCATGTGTGTACTTTAAGAAAGCCTTACTGTGTCAGAGATTGCTGACATTTTTTGTTCGTTCTTTCATAATTCTTGTTCATCTATTTGATTCATTTGATTCTGAGATATGGTAGCATTATATGAAAATAATCTTATTATTTCTCAGTTAAAAAGACTTAAAACGCATGCATTTACTATTTGACGTGTTTCACTTTTATACTAGTATGTATTGTAAAAGCAAGGAAACAAATATAATGTTATTTAAAATTGACATTTATTTATTTTATATAAACAATTTTATTGTTATCGAGATAGAATGATGCAGAAATCTTTTTAGCAATAGCCTAGACATAGGAAAGTACGTGCAATAGCAAACAAATAAAGATAATAATGATATAATGCTATCTTTAGTGTTATAGTAGACAATGACATAGTAAAAAAAATATGTATATTACATTATGTGTATATATCAATATATACTTACAAAAATCATTACATTGTCAGGTTTATCCAATATCATACCAAATAAGAAACATGTATGTTTAAAAATTGCATTGTTTAAGCAGGTTCCTCTTTTGTTACCCTTCAGACTATCCTAAGTTGCATCAGAGTTTTCCTCTCTTACTTTTCAGAGGTTGGCATTCTGAATCTGTACCATTCATAGTATGTCATTCTTAGGACAGGAACAGAAGGAAACACAAGTGTGTCAGATAGCTTTATGCCAGACAGCTGGATTCTTCCCAGTCATTGTTTTGTTCTCCAAAGATGCTGGGCAAATAATCTCATCTTGGAACTTTAAAACAACAATGTTGATCTCTCCACCTAAGCTGCTACAGAGCCATCTTCCCTTCAAAAGCTGTTTGATCATCCATGTTTACTGTTATCAGGCAAATGGACCTCATAAGAGTGGGTGTACTTCATGTTGTCGTAAGCTGACAATATCGAATATGATATTGTCAGCAGTCAGCATGGCAATGTCGAAAGTCCAGAACATCGCGTAGGTAAACGGAAATCTCCATAAGGGGGAGATTTCGATTTACCTGAATGTAGTGCGGTCTCAGAGTTAGTATATTTAAGTAGGGGGAGTGTGGGGGGTGCAGGAGGGCTTTCCCCTGCCTACGCTGGTTAGTTTTTTTTTGTAGTGATTTATTTTTTTTTTTACGTTATTCAAAATTTTACTACTTCGATCAATAAAGTTCGACCTTTATTGATTCGATGTAGTAACATTTTGATAATGTGATATAGACGCGTAAAAGTTACAGCTGCTAACATGCTGGACAGCTTGCATGGAAAATTTTAACTTTATAAATTAATGCCATTAAAAGCAAACAAAAAGTTTTAAATAATGTTGGGGTTTTTCAAGGTATTCAAAACTTTTGAGTTAGAAATTTATTTTTCTTATTAGACTATACTTCACCTGTCCCTAGGCACTGCACATAGAAGCAGTAGTAACCAACTAGGTAAGAAGATAGTAGTGTTGGAGGCAGAGATCTAATGAGGCCTGACTTAACAGACAGAGAGAGTCTAGTTATTTTGTCTTTATTTATTGCATTTTGATAATCAGGCTGATTCATCCAGACATGTTCCCTTTTCCAAAAGGACCATAGGAAAAAAATGCATAAGTTTTAAAAAATAGATTGTCAATAATTCAATTACATTATTTACAGTAGAAATTACAGTCAGATTATGAATTCTCTTAAAAGTGCTTAGGCATAAAATGAAGGGACTTAAACTGTCAGTACATGTAGTTAACAGCCTTGAAGCAGATTTCCAGATACATACAGTACAGCCCTGTGAAGGTCAGCCTGGTGAAAGTTTATGAGGAATCCCTACATAGTGTCCTAAATTCTCACAGTTACATCAATAATATCTAAGTAGAATGCATTTATTTGCTGAATAAAAAGCACAAGGCCACTACAAAATAAAGTTCTTCAATGTGTCATGAACTTGAATTCCCTAGCCTACCCCCATCCCCCAACATACTGTATATGCAGATATAAAGTTTCAATGAAAATTGAAAAACAGACCGTCTGGAAGAGTGCATCTGCACATTTGGCATTGACTTTCCACTCAGTGATCTTAACTTTGCTGTAACACAAAACACACTTCATAACAACCACCCAACTATAACAGCAATCTTAATCTTGAGGGTAACCCTTACTAGAATTGAAACCTTAATGGTTGTACCTTGATCTGTGGTTAGGATCTCTTGAGTTTTCTGGCAAAGTCATGCTTAAGACTATAACATGAATGAAAGTCCATGTTTAATTCAAGTATATATGTATATTTCAGGTCTAGGCATAGGCTCAAAGTCCAATGATAAAGTTACAATTATCTGTATTCTGTGAATTGAGTTAGTCTCATAGAGACAGCATACACCAAGATTTGGGCCTAGTTCTTTTCAGTTCCCTAATAAGCTGCTTAAACCCAGAAAAGTAACTAGGGTGGGATGAAGGAGCAACTTCCATGGACGTAGGTTATTAGGAGCCCTGACTGACAGATGCCAACTGGTTGGTAGTGCAGTACTGTACTAAGTGCCAGTATGTAAATGAATTCTGATACAGCAATGCTTTGGTGGTCAGGACTAAATCATGTGATTCAGTGCTTCATCTATGATCAAGGTTTTGTTGTAACAAGTAGTTTGTTACAAATTTTTAAAGTTAAAGACCTTTGTATTTTTTTTTTTGCTCCTCCCTTACAACTTAGAGGTGTTAAAGGCTGCAGAGAACTGGCACTCCCTTAGTAGAGAAGTGAGATGTGACAAACTGCAGCATAGATCTTTTTTTTTTTTTTTTTGCTCCTCAGCTTACATTTGAGAGCCACCAGATCAGGGAGTAGCATTAAATACTAGATAAGCCAGCTATGCCTGTTCTTAAATCTAATCTAACCATTAAAATTATAGCTAGGGTTAGTTAGGTGGATTTAAATGGTCTGATTAGTCTCAGATAGACAATGTTATTGAAGAAGCACGCTTATTTTAGTCACAATCACACCCATCCTGTGAACATCACTCGCCTACATCACAATCTGCACATGTACTAAATTATTATATGTTGAGGCATTAACAAATTCTTGCCAAAGCAGCAATGGACTAATAGGTATAAGGCCCAGTGTAAAGCACGGTGTAATATCAATTAGTAACAATACAGGAAGGAGTCACCAGGAAACAGAACATCTTAAACCAATTACACTAATGCAGTTATCAAACACAAATAGAAATGTATTATTGATTGACGACTCCATAGTTAGGCAAGTGGAGTCTGCACGCATGAGGCTGGACAAAAACAGGGAGACATTGAGCTGTATCTCAGGTGCCAAGCTAGCCAACACTACAAGAGCTCTTAGTACCCTTAAACTTGACAAACATGAGTATGGTATGGTGGCATCCCAAGTAGGGTAAAATTACCTGGTATGCAGAATCCTGTAGGATAAGAAAGCAGACATAACAGAGCTCTTCACACATGTCACAAATGTAGGAATGACCCCAGTGTTAAGTGGAGTCCTTATATCACAAAGAATGATACAGGGATATAAAGAGAAGGTTATTGGCTTTAACAATTGTCTAAACACCTGGTGCCATTCTAGAAGGATCCAGTATGCGTTAGCATGGGAGGAAATGCATGACAACTAGTCTTGCTATACCAAAGATGTTGTGTACCTTTCGTTTCAGGGCCTCCCCATACTGGCAAACGCTATTGCAGCCCCTGTTGTACCTTTTTAAGCAAGGTCCAGCTAGTGAACCTCCCAACCTAACTTCAGAAACAAATCAACCATTAGCTGTTATCAACATAGCTCTACTTAATGATAGACGTCTGAATGACAAGCTGATGGACCTCAAGGACCCCTAGCATTTGGAGTACATCTGTATATGTGTTGTTACAGAAACATGGCTTAAGTGGCTGGAGAGCACTTCCTCAATTCTTGGGTTTTGTGTTTACCACTCATTTAACTCCAATGGAAACTGTGGTGTTTTATCCATATCTGTTAGAGATCACATTACCTCAAGACAAATGCCTAGACAATGTCAAGCAGAGCTCATACTTACTCAAATCATGCTAAATAAGCTCATACCATGTTACACAACCTCCATTCATGTCTCCAGAAAATCACAGCATTCCTGAATATGCAGACTGAACTCCTTGTAAGTAGAAATACTGTTATCCTAGGTGATTTTTAACTAGCAAATGATTAACTGGGGAACATTTCCACCAATATAGGATATGCACAAGAATCCTTAGACACTATAAACAAGAACTGACTGGACCATATTGTTAAAGAAACTAGCAGATGGAATATATCTGACCCAGTCTTAAAAAAATTACTATCTGTATGTACCATTCCCAAAGTAGAACCCTCACTGGTCAACTCAAACCACAGACCAGTAAACTTATCCATCAAAATTTTCAAACCATCAGGAACAAATATCACAGAATTCAAGGACTTCAGATGCAAAAATCTCCTACAATTCTATGATAAAGTTTTTAAGTTAAAGTATAATGTGTATTGCCCATAATGATGATACTGCAAAGAGTTATGCATTAAGGTTCTACTCACACCTGTACATATGTATTAAATTAGCAGTTCCAAATGTGTCCAAGCAAATAGAGAGGTCTAAAAGTAAACCGGCATGCTGGTTTTCAAGAATTCATAAATTATGTAATAAAAGGAAGAAACAACTAAACCAGTATAGAAGAACACATGACCACAAATTGATGAGGACATCAAAGAGATAGACAAGAAACTAAAAAAGGGACATAAGAAAAAAAAGGCATCCTGTCAACTTAGATAACCTATAGAAGCCAAGGACAGCTACAAATCTTTCTTTATTTATGTGAGAAAATAAAAAAAAAAACACAACCAGCATTGCTTCAAGCTTATTCATAATGGCTTTAACTACTTCACAAATCCAGTGGATATTGTCAACATGCTATTAAATTTAATGCCAACTTCACTGCATAGACCTCTATTCCAAACCCATCTCTCCCTGATGGAATCAATCCACCAATCAACATAAAAGAGCATGTGCTGAAGGTACTCTCCAAAATGAAGACTACCTCATCCATAGATCCTGACAATGTACTTTGCTGCCTAATTAATAGCACTGAGCAAACACTGGCAGATCCACTCTTTGAATTCATCAACCTGAAACTGGCAACTGACTTTGACCCACAAGAGTGGTACACAGCTGTTGTGATGCCACTCCATAAGGGCAGTTTTCCACCACAGACCCTGGTAATTTACAGAGCTATCAGCCTAACAAGTCTTATATGCAAGGCCATACAATGTATATAAATGGCCTAACTAATTATGACATCAAAAATCTTATCAGACTTGATCTTTAGCAGTTTGGTTTCATCAAAAGTTGATCTGACTAATGAATCTTGTGAACCTCTTTGCGAGGATTACTCAGTATGTAAACTGTGGACACACAGAGTACCTTGACCCCGCCAAAGCACTTGATACCATACCACAACCAAATAAACCAAGCAAATTGAAGGAGCTGCAAAGTGACCTATATATCAAATTGGTTTAAAGATAGGATGCACACAGACAGAGGTGGGGATCACTCCTCTGACGTAGTGAAGGTGGCCAGTGGAGTTCCTCAGAGATCTATGCTAGGACCTCTGGTGTTTGGCATCTACTTCTCAGATCTTGACTTATCAAATTAAATCTTTGGTTTACAAAGTTCACAGGTGATCGTAAGCTGGAAGTAGTCATGCCACCCCCCCAACATATACGGACGCCAGCAGGAACTTACATTTGTCAGTAGGTGGTGTACTAAAAACAGGCTCAAGCTCAATGCCAAGATGTCCAACATTGCAGCATTTGGTAAACGGCCCTGGCCTCATCATATAGTAAAGATAACGTATCACTTAAAATGAAAAGATTGTGAGAGACAAGTGCATTCAGGTGCAGTAGTTGCTAGGAAATCATTTTACCTTGCACAGCTCATACTAAAACATATTTCTTCCAGAGCAAAAGAAGTTCACGTGTATTTGTACTCTACACTGATTGCACACACAATTGAGTACAACAACTCCTTTGAGATATACCTTACTAAGCATATCAATTGGAACTAAAAAGATCAGGGGCTGAAAAAATTTGAGCTGCAAAGAAAGATTGGAAAATGTATCACTGTACTTAGTTTTATGTAGACTTCTTATGGGTGATCTGTGCCTTGCTTATAGGGCTATAAGGGATTCAGTAGTCCAAGAACTCTTATAACTCAAAAAAATCAAACCAACACCAGGAGTAGAGATCTAAATCTTCTTCTGCAAACAAACAGGACAAAGAGAAGAGATACATTTGTCACATAATACCTGCCCCTTCTTGGGAACAAATTCCCTCTTCATGTTGAGCAGTGTGATACGTGTGGATTTATAAAAAAGTTGGGCAACTGAATGGGCATTCATAAATTCACCCCTGCTATGACAGGCCTTGCCCTCGCTGAAATGAGAGCAAGGTGTAAAGGTTGGTTCTGGCAAGGCAGAAATGACCTTGAGGCTCAGTTGCTTTGTAACTCCTATTCAGTAAATGACCAAAACACATTTATGCAATTGCACAGTATCACCACAATGCCTATAGGTCATTCTTTAGAAAGGTGATTTAATTGTATATAAAGTGGAGTTCTTAAAACACAAAGACTGGCAAATTGCTTATCATATAACAAATCATGAAATTCCCAGTTCATTAAAAGGAGGAAAACTTAGTGAAAGACAAGAAAAATATTTTCCTACTGAACACTTAGTATTATAACACCTCTGATAGTGTCATGTTTTTTGTGATTTATAAAGTAATATATAAAATACACAAATCACACCGGATGTAGTAGTCCAAGATGTTATTATAACTCAATAAGTCAAACAGTCCAGCTAATACTATGGCCAGGGATCTAAATGTACTCCAAAAAATAAAATAAAAATAAATAAAATAAATAAATAAATAAATAAAATAAATAACAATAAGACAAAAGAAAAGGGGTAGATTTGTCATACAGTGCCTACCCCTTCTCTTGAACAAACTTCTTCTCCAAATTAAGCAGTATAAAACTGTCTGCCTTTAAGAAGGAGCTGGGCTACTGGTTGGTTGTTTATAAATTCACCCCTTGGTACAACTAAGCTAACTTTCTTTGAAAAAAGAGACCAGGCCTTGGGGTAGGTAGTAGCAAAATATATGACATCCTGGCTCAGTTGTCTTGCAACTCCTTTGGCCCTTTGAACACCCTAACCCTGTGCCCACAGATATTGAAACGATTAGGATAAAGTATACAGCTATAGTTAGGCTTGCCAGGACTATAAAGTTTTGATCTCTCTTATAGTGGCTGTAAAAATAAAACTGTAATCATATTGCAGCTATCTCTAAAATCAGCAATCTAATGATGGCTTTCAAAGTTATGCCTTGGATTAGTGAAAGGTTTAGATCTAGAGTTATGGTTATCTTGACTTGGTTAGAATTAACCTTAAGTATGTAATCTGAATGAAGATGCAGGATTATTTTGGATATACTTCTAATTAACAGCTTAATTTTGACCCTAAAATGTATGGGTACTGTCTGGGTTACTGCTCAGGTAGGCTTGCTTGGATTCTGAAATTAGTCTAATAGAGGGTGGGTAAATGAACACTGAGGCTTATTTTGGGGGTCAGCTTGTTGAATTCACAAGTCTGTGAACCCTCAGACCTTCTATATTTAAGTAAGGGGAGTGGGGAGACAAATTTATTTTTCTTTATTCATTTGTATGTGTTAATCTGGGTAGAAAATTGGCCTATGTGGGCTTTTTTCAGACATAGCCTGGGAGTTCTGTCTTAAGTGACTTGCTCGATGTCACACAGTAGGGAAAGTAATCCTCAAAGAATGTGACATAGCGGTAACAGAGACACAGATCCTGAAGAAATACTTTTATTTACTTTTACATTTATAGCAGAATTTCAGTGTGGGTTGTATGTCAATAAGATGAATCTAGGATGATGTCATAAATACTTATTTCATGGATAGGCGTATATAATAGCCTTCTTCTAGACTGAAAATTCATGCTTACATTTGTTTTATAGTTAGACTTAGGGCTAACATTACTGATCACTGAATGGACTCTGAGAGTTATGGCACATCTTAGATAGACACTGTGAGCAAATACGCAGGCTTAATAAAGGCATTTTTCAAACCCACAGCCTGAGTGTTAAATAGAATGTGGGAGTGAAGAGATTGTTATGTATACCTAATTAGCATACTAATATTAACCTTTGGCTGTTGAGGTTAAGATTACAGTTATGTTTGTTCTGAGGTTTGCAGCTAAAGCCAGAGTAGGCACTTCATAACATCTAAAAAGGAAATGTAACTTTTTAATTTATTTTTACTCTGCATCATCTTTTTAATTCTTATATTCCTAAACCATCCATATGAAGTCATAATTTTAATTATAACCCCTTTCCTAATCTTAACCTGAAATGGCAGCAATCCATAAATACATTCCAGGAAATCAATAGTGTAACTGTGTGTTAAAGAATGACAAATAACAGTAACAAACAAAAAAAAAACAGAACTGCTATATCTCCAAAACTCTCACTTTTTAATTAATTTTAATCCTCTGAAGAAGCAAAGCAAGACATCTTGCATATTGATGTTTATCATTAGATCTCCATTGCAATAGCCTAAGCCAGGGGTTCCCAAAATGTATGCTACGGCACCCTGGGGAGCTGCGGCTTCCTCACAAGTGCACTGCAAACTAATAAGCTTAGCTGCAAAATAAACCACAAACAGTTCACAGTTTATTATGCAGTTAAGCTTATTAGTTCACGGTGAACTAAGTCTAGACCTACACTGTAGCTTTTTAGCAGAACTGGCATCAACTATAGCAGCGGTCCCCAACCACCGGGCTGTGGAGCACTTAGAACTGGGTCGTGAGGTAAGTGAATTCCTGTATGAGTGTGTGTGTGTGTGTGTGTGTGTGTGTGTGTGTGTGTGTGTGTGTGTGTGTGTGCGCATGTCTGTCTGCATGTGTGAGTGAATGCGTGCATGAAAGCAAAAGAGTGTGTGTGTGTGTGTGTGTGTGTGTGTGTGTGTGTGTGTGTGTGTGTGTGTGTGTGGGAGAGATCGAGAGAGTGAGACCGATGTGTGAGTGAATGCAGGTATGACTGAGGAAGTGGCTGTGGGTGTGCATGTATGTGTGTGTGTGTGTGTGTGTGTGTGTGTGTGTGTGTGTGTGTGTGTGTGTGTGTGTGTGACTGGGAGAGTAAGAGTGATGTGTGAATAAATGCAGGTATGAATGAGGGAGTGACTATGACTGTGTGAGGGATTGGAAAAGAGTGAGAGTGATGTGTGTGAGTGAATATGTGCATGAATACAAAAGAGAGTGTGTGTGTGTGTGTGTGTGTGTGTGAGTGTGTGAGTGTGTGTGTGTGTGTGTGTGTGTGTGTGTGTGTGTGTGTGTGTGTGTGTGTGTGTGTGTGTGTGCGCGTGTGTGTGAGATCGGGAGAGTGAGATCAATGTGTGAGTGAATGCAGGTATGACTGAGGAAGTGGCTGTGGGTGTGCGTGTATGTGTGTGTGTGTGTGTGTGTGTGTGTGTGTGTGTGTGTGTGTGTGTGTGTGTGTGTGTGTGTGTATGTGTGTGTGTGTGTGAGACTGGGAGAGTAAGAGTGATGTGTGAATGAAGAAGTGGTTGTGTGTGTGTGTGTGTATGTGTGTGTGATCGGGAGAGTGAGATCAATGTGTGAGTGAATGCAGGTATGACTGAGGAAGTGGCTGTGGGTATGTTTGTGTGTGTGTGTGTGTGTGTGTGTGTGTGTGTGTGTGTGTGTGTGTGTGTGTGTGTGTGTGTGCGACTGGGAGAGTAAGAGTGATGTGTGAATAGATGCAGGTATGAATGAGGGAGTGACTATGACTGTGTGAGAGATTGGAAAAGAGTGAGAGTGATGTGTGTGAGTGAATATGTGCATGAATACAAAAGAGACTGTGTGTGTGTGTGTGTGTGTGTGTGTGTGTGTGTGTGTGTGTGTGTGTGTGTGTGTGTGTGTGTGTTTGTGTGTGATGGGGGGAGAGAGTGAAGAGTGAGAGTGATCCCTGGCAGCAGCAGAAATGAGGTCTGTGTAAGTCTGGGCCATACCACTGGACACGTACCTCTCATCCTCTTAGATCAAGAAATCTGGACAAGGTGGGGGGAGGAGCCTGAATGGCTAACTGAAAGCAGCAGTATTTTAGAGCTCCATATTAACTAGTTAAATAAGACAGGAAAAATATTTTTTTTTCTACAAAGTATAAAATCTTATAGATAAAGGACTAATTTACATAATTAGAAACTTTGGTAAAGTTTTACAAATAATTTCCTGTCAAACAGCTTGGAGATATATTCACTTGTTAAAATGAACAACTCAAAGAATTCTCACTAGGATGCTGCCTTAAAGAAGGAACTACAAAATATGGCATGTACCCTAAAGAGTTGTCTTTGAAGATGGATGATTTTAAAGAGAACCTGGAAAATCTTAAAACAAGCAATCAAAAACAGGCTGACACCCTCAAGCAAATGCTACAACAACACCAGAGAAGGATAACAGGAATAGAGTTTTCTCTAAATGACTTAGAAAGCAGACTTAAGGAAGAGGAAACAGAAAGAACTGTTTCTTAAACAAAACACTTGGTTGGTGGTTAATAAAGTAGATGACTTGGAAAATAGGTAGCGCAGAAAAAACATCAGGATTTTTGGATTACCTGAAAACACAGAAGGTGAGGATATTATTTCCTTTTTATCAAGCTGGATCCCTAACTTTTTAAATGTAAAAGAAGGACTTTCCTTTGGCATTGAAAGGGCACACAGAACTCTTGGGAAACCTGCCACTTACTCAAACTCTCCTCCAAGGTCAATAATTATCAAATTTCTTTCATACTTGGACAAGGAACTGATTTTAAGATCTGCTTGGAGGAAGGCACCTCTAAAATATAAACAGAGCCTGATAAGATTTGATGATGACTATTCATCTAGAATAATGGAACAAAGGAAAAATGTGTGGCCAGTGATAACGTTTCTGAAACAAAATAACATCAAGGCACAACTTGCATATCCAGCTAAGATAAGAATACTGTATGCCAACGAGATGAGGAATTTTATTGACTTAGAGGAAGCCTCTTCATTTATTAAAACTAATAATATGATTACTTTACCAGAAGATATGGATTGGATGTCACCTTCTCTCAAGAGAACAAAAGAAACAAATGTCTGGATAGATGTCAAAAAGAAGAAGCAAAAGACTGATACTGTTACAGCCAAATCTCTCAAAGCATCTACTATGATATGAATTTCTTTAACATTACTTTAAAGGACCAATTTTACTGCTTAGAATTTTAAAACAAAGGTAACTACTGGAATCTTTATCTACATTTTTTGAAAATAGATGACACATGAGAGTTTTCACATTACCTCAGTTATGTAAAACAGGGTACTTTTCTTTCACAGAAGGAGGGTTATATAGCACATAAAATATTTATACTGTAAATCAACATACATAGTATGTGTGTATTTTCTCTTAATTTTCTCTTTTCTTTCTCTCATCTCTCTTTTCTCATTATTTATTTTAACTGCATCTTGTCTCCCTTTCTAAATTCTCCCCTATTTACTATACTATTATAGTCTGTATATATTTAATAACTCACTATCTATACATAGATAAATAATAGTCTAAAATAATCTAGTTTTAGTGCAGACTAATTGGAATAGTGAACTTAATTAATTATTGCAATATTTATTAGATTAATGATAGTCACTGTTATGCTTATTGGGATTGGGGACATGTTCGTTATTAACTCTGAAATGTTCCATTCATGTACATATGTCCTTTGAATTATTTCCTTTTAGTATTAACAAATACATAAAAAAAGAGGGAAAATGTACTGTTGGTTAAGAGAAGTGAAGCTTTCTTCACATTCTATTTGCATTGCCATTGCAACAGTAAACAATTGCTGCAGTTTCTAAGGACACTGCAAATCTGTGAAGTGCATTTAGCCTTACAGATAACAAATAATAAGAAAAAGTAATGTTTAGTTATTAAAATGAAAAACAACCTAAACAAGGTAAAATAAATACATAATAGGATTATTTGTAAATATTTTATGATTTATCCTCACAGCATTACATATTCCTGGAAACACAACTGAAATGTTCCCAAACTACATGTGCACTGAAATGTAGCTGCTTGATTAAAAAGTATTACTCACTTTAACATGTTGATTTCACAAGCTGTCTGCACTGTAAAGGTTACATTTTATATGTTACTTGAAATTGTCTGTCTCTAGAGCACGTGAAAAGATACATATTACTTTTTGCAACATGTTATCTTTGCAGTTACCTCACACTCTGTACAAACTCACTTAGTAACTGATAGCTATTCATTTAAAATAGTTTAAATATTAAATGTACCCTTGAAATGCTATTGACATTTTGACAAAATATAATCTGAACTGTAAAATGAATGACTTGAAAGAAGTGAAGTAATACATCGATTTCAAAGACAGTTCTTGACACTGCAGTAAAAGTTAAAATATATATTCACAAGGAAGTATTGAAATGTTTTAGTCTTCCAGTTAAAATAGCTTACTGTCAACATTTTGCGATATCAGAAAGTTTGAAGAGCTAGGAAATTGCTATTATTTGTCTTTATAATGATTACTAGACAAATGTTAGACTCTGCTTAGTTTAATGAATTGTGACACAAATTTATGAGGAAAAGTGGACTCAATTACTCACAATGGACTACTCATTCCTGGAAACTCAACTGAAATGTCCCCAAATTACTTGTGAATTTAAATGAAACTGCCTGATTAATAAGCATAATTTACTTTAACAACCTGAATCAATAAGCTTTCTGCTCTATATATGCTACATTATATATGTCACTTGCATATGACAGTCTCTAGAGCACACGAAAAAACTACAATCAATGTTTTTCAATGGTATCAACTCTCACTCGCCCACAAACTAGTAAACCATCCACTAAATGTCCCATCCCTCCAGAATCTACTCCAACCCTATCGCACCACCAGACCACCCCATCCAACCACTATCTTTCTTTCCACTCCACTAACTACCTTGATTATAACAAGCTCAGATGCTCATAAGCCTAGTACTTGTACAGCAGGAACTTCTTATTTTAACATTTGTTAATGTCTGTTATGTACTTCACAGATAAAGATTCTAGTTGTCTACTGATGTACTATATTCTTCATCTGTAAATATGTTGTAAGTAATTGCTATGTAAATTGTTAATCACTATGTAATCCAATGTAACTACTGTCTGTTTATTTTAACTGTGGAGCTTTTCTCACCGGACCTCCACTGAAAATGGACCTACGTCCAGTCGGACACTCCCGGTCAACAAATATAAATAAATAAATAAATATTTTTGCAACATGCTATATTTGCACTAACCATACATTCTAAACTAACTCAATTGGCAACTGACAAGTTATTTATTTGAAACATCAGTCTAAATATTAATCGTGCCCTTAAAATATTGTTGCCGTTTTGACAAAACAAAACCTGAATTGAAGAAGGAATGATTTGAAGAAGTGAAGTATTGTACAGATTTCAAAGACAGCTACTGACACTACAATATAAGTAGAAATGTATACATGCAAGGAAATTTTAAAATGCTTTATACTTTTAGTTAAAATAGTTTATTGTTAACTTTTTGCTTTATCAGAAAATTTAAAGAGCTAGGAAATTATTTCTAAAAATGTTTACTAAAGTGATATTAGTCACTGACCTGTTTAATGGATTGCGAGTCATGTACAAGAAGGACTACTGAATGTTATTTCTGTTTACCTATGTTTGCTGAATTTCTTTTATTAGTACTGGATTTAAAACAAGGGAAAGAAAGGGAAGAGAAATCTCTGTTTTTGGTCAAGGGAGGAGAGGCTTAAAAGTATTCCAACTGCCCCGAGAACTCTCTAAGATGCTCTAAATACTATTTGATCAATACTTACCTAGGGAAGTCTTAACTATCATATAGGTACCTTCACATTCATTCTAGACCTGATGTGATTACCCATTCTGGAAGCAGGAGGTGCCCTATGCAGGATGGGAATTGTCAGGGTGATCATAGTTCATTCTTAAATATGTAAACGCACTGCACACTAGAATGTAGGGCGCCTCTACTCTGAGTCAGGATATCACTGATAAGCCATGTCTTTTCATAAGTGTAAGTTGAAGTTGGTGAGCTGAAGAGTGGGAAAGTAAAGGAAAACAGTACACCTACAGTAAATTCATATTTCATTGGTAATCACTCATTGTGTACTGTAGAGTCCTTTTAGTCAAATTATTTTAGTAATAATCTATTTGTTGTTGGCTTATTTAGTGTATGCTGTTCTGTTGCATTTAATTTATCCAAAATGACATATCTGACATGTTTGGGATCTCTTAAGAGTAACTAAATATTGGATAATTTCTAAGTCAACATAATAATTGTTTACACTACTAACATTCCATCCTGATATATAAAATACTATAGAACAATAATAGAATAATATAGAATTTCATATCTCTTTTAAGAAAATTCTCCATATAATAATTTAACATATGGAGCTCAGTTGATATCATTGGTTAAAGGTATTAGTGATAATCCAATAGATCTATCTTTATCTATTGGATTAGGAATGACTTTCGTTCCATGTTTAATGGGAAATTCATATTTACTTGTAGTTGATACTTTAGAATTAATGTTTTATAGAAGTACTTTTTTAAAGCCTGACCAGAATTTTACCCTACTTATATTTAAAGAAGAAAGAACATTAAATTACACTCCCAAGTTTACAGACATAAAAATAACATCCAATGTTATCAAATAAAAATAAGAAGCAAAACGTTTCTTCCAACAATAACTTGAAATGGATTTAGCATTCTTATCATTAAATACTAATGGCTTAAATAATGCAAATAAAAGATCAAACTTGCTAAAATATTTAAATCTAAATAAGGCACAAGTAGTATTTCCCAGGAAATGCATTTTAAGACTAATGATAACTTTATTTGGAACCCTAAGGACTATACAGTCTTAGCTCAATCCTCCAACAGAACAAAGACAAAAGGAGTATCAATTCTCTGGAAGAAAAACATAATCACTCCAAAAGTTATTTATAAATATGAAGACAAAGAAGGCCTACTAGCATTTGTTATAATTAAATTTAATAACAGAATATGGACCTTAGCTAATATATATTGGTTACCAGGAATTGGAGCAGGAATGATTAAAAAACACCTAGATTTTATTTCCAACAATTATAAAGGAAATCTTATACTGGGAGGAGACTTTAATTGTACCTTAGAAGTTTCTAAAACCACCAAGAAGTCTTTTCGCATAGCAACTATTTCAAAATCCTTAAAAAAATGGATTGATTCATTTCATTTAATTGACACTTTAAAGTAAAAAATGATAAATCCTTATTATTTTCCCATAAAGACCATAGATTTGGAACACAAACCAGAATAGACAAATTATTCGTGGTTCAAGATTTACAAACAAAAATCCTCAACTTCTCAATAGTTCCATGCCCCTTCTCAGATCATGACTCTCTGATAATGAAGCTCCAAATAGAGTTTAAACCTTTAATCCTCTCAACTAGAATTCCATCATATATCATGAAAATTAAAGAATTCCGACCCTGGATGTTGTCAGAACTACAATTATTTATTGAAATTAATAATGCAACAGAAATCAGTAGAGTCATGGTTTGGGACTCATTAAAAGCTTATTTATTTGGTAAGACCCTTAGCTGGTACAAAAACAAAGTTAGAGAGTGGGCATCTGAATCATTAGACTTGCAAACCAGACTCTTGACAGCAAAGTCTAAAAAAAATCAGAATTGTCCAGAAGTCAAAAAAGAAATAGAGGAATTAAATAAAAATATATAATGAAATTATAACACACAAAACTTTTCTAGCCTTGGAAAAATTAAAAATAAACTCATTAGCCACCTTCCCCAGATATTTACATAACTTATCTGCAAGACTTAAAATACAATCTAAAGCAAATGACATTAGTAGCATATATCATGAAAAGAAAGGGAAAAAAGGTATCAGATATCGGAGACATCCTTGAAGCATTTTGGTTCCATTATATGGAACACTTTAAAAAAGAAGATTTAGATACCAAACAAATAAACTTAGATACAAACCTTATCAATATAAAAAAAATTCCCGAAAACTTAAAACTATTTTTTTATTTTTTATTTATTTTACATTTGTTGACCGGGATAGTCCGACTGGATGCATGTCCATTTTCAGTGGAGGCCTGAGGAGAAAAGCTCCAATGGTAAGCAGATACAGCATTACATAATACCAGCATTACATATTACAAACAGACTATTTACAGTGATTACATAAGTAAGCAAGGTAAACAAGTTCCACAGGTTAGAGTTAATCCCGAGTGTAAATCAGGATTAAAATAAATTACACAGTAAGATGGTTAATGTGGTGGTGGTGCTGCAGTGGCGTTGTCGCCTCACAGTAAGACGCTGTTCGGTTCGATTCCCAGCTAGACCGTCTTCTGTGTGGAGACGTGTGAATGGGCGTACCTTCGTTGAAAGTTGTGCGTCAGGGCTGGTAACTCGGCACGTAAAAATCAACTGCCAATCATTAGCAGACTGGAGTTCCGCTGTGGCGACCCCTAACCGGGAAAAGCCGAAAGACGCAACAACACAGTAAGATGGTTAACAGATTAACTGGTTAACTAGACCTACAAAAACCTATATCCTACAAATAAATTGTTGACAAGATAAAAGAAAGTAAATCTAAACTCCAGAGATAGATGGTATAATTACGGAAATTTATAAACTCTTCCCTTTAACAGTAATCTCCCTTTTTCATAAAACTTTGCTAGAAGTCCAGTCAGAAGCAAAAATACCACCCTCATGGAAATATTCTCTCATAACACCAATTCTAAAAGATAATAAACCATCAGAACTTTGCACCTCATACAGACCTATATCATTACTGAATAATGATTACAAAATGTCCATGTCAATACTAGCTAACAGAATGAAAATCCCACTTTCAAAGACAATTAATAATGATCAAACTGGATTTTAATATAACAGGCACACACATGATAATATTAAAAGGATGCTTACTCTTATAGATTATGGGAATAAAGAAGATAGAGAAGCACTTGTAATCAGATTAGACATCGAAAAAGCCTTTGATTCCCTCAACTGGGAATATCTATTTAAAACTTTAGCATTATTTGAATTTCCTCTTCCCTTCATCTTATTACTAAAAAACACATTATATTAATAACTTAGCCTACATTAAAATTAGGTCCTTTTGCCTCAGAATCTATCCATATAACAAAAGGTACTTCACAAGGATGTTGCCTTTTTCCTATTTTATTTTCTTTGGCTATAGCAATACTTGCAGAAATAATATGCAATAATGCAAGAATAAAAGGAATAGAAGTCTATGACCAGTACATATCTAAAATAATGCTTTTTGCTGATGATATTTTATTAACCCTATCAAACTCCAGAGAGTCATAAGGAGAGCTAGAAGAAGTAATGGAGAAATATTATAAGATTTCAGGTCTATACTTTAATAGATCTAAATCAAAATTTCTATTTTTAAATAAGAAAAAAGAACTATAAGTTACAGATAAATCCATCATAGGAAAACAAGAACTTACGCTAAATTATTTAGGAATAGTGTTATGCAAAAATATAAACGAAACAATGTTAATAAATTATAAAAACATTATTGAAACAATAACAAAATATAGAAAAGTGGAACACAATTATATTAACTTTTGAAGACAGATTGCAATTAATAAAAATGGTCTTATTGCCAAAAATACTATATGTAGCATTAGCAATACAGTTAATTCCTGAAAGATGCATTCTTGAAGAAATAAACTCATGTTTAATAAAATTTTTATGGTATCCCAAAAAGAATAGAGTTGCTCTAACTCATCACATTAGACCCTGAAAACAAGGGTGATTGAACTTCCCAGAAATAGAAACATATATAAAAGCATCTGTGCTTAAAACTGCAATAGACTGGATAAACCCAAATTATTTTGCCAACTGGAAAGAATTAACAACGGCTATATTAACAAATGAATTTAATCTGTTAAAAAAAATTTTAATAATAGACAAATCAAACAAACCCTGGTACATACCATGCATAAGTATACAATATAATATAACAAAACTTTCTAAAACAACACTGATTAATCATTACATTAATTCATTTAGGAAACTCATCGATGCAAACATAGATCTATAACTTTGGTTTGACCTTTTAACCTCATTTACCATCACTAAGAATTTTCCTCACAAAATATATAGGGAAACAATAACCTCCTGGGAACAAAATGGATTCTTATGCTGGTTTCAATGTGTAAATAAATTAAATGTTTTAGATATACATATGATAAAAAACTGCTAACAATATTCCAACACAGGACTGGTTAACCTTACAAAGCATTCTAATGTACACTCAATATTTATGCAGATTAATTAATAATTCCTCATTTAAAGATATTCCAAATCTAATAAGTTTTATGTATGAATTTATATATAATAGTTGTGAAAAGAAAAATTCCACTTCAAATCTATATAAAGAGTTAATAACATATAAAACAATTCCCAAACCATCATACTAGCAGTTCTTAACAAAAGGTCAGTCACTGCAGTTAACAGAAGAAATTAAAACTAACATCTTACTATCAGTTAATTACACCTCTAACACACAGTACTGGAAAATATTTAACTGGAAATACTTACATAGAGCATTTTTAACACCAGATAGAATTAAAAAGATCAGCACTACTACAAATGTTTTTTGCTGGAAGTATGAAAAGTCAAATAAAGCAGACTGGATTCATATTTTTTATGAATGTAGTAAAATTAAATTTACTGGAATGGAATCAATCATTTTTACAAGCTTTATTTAATGAATCCTTTACCTTAACTAAAGTATTGATAATTCTAAATGTAAATGAAGGTCCCTACCTGAATAAGACAAATATGTATTTATTATGGACAATACTTGCTATATCTAGGAAATGCGTAACCAGAAGTTAGAATTCAAATACACCCCCAACCTTGGAAGAATTCTATACTTTATTGAAAACAACTACATTGATGGAAATAAAAATCAAAGAACTACGAATCCATCCCAGGCAATTGGTAAATAATCCTTGGAAGAAAGTTATATCTTTGTTGGACACTGCAATAATCAATATTGTATCTCTGATAACTGATCGGTTAATTCTATATTTAATAACATACAGTCTATATAACTGAAAGTCAGGCTATTGTAAATATTGTATATAGTTGTTTAAAATGATATTTAAAAATATTATGTAAATGTTATTTTAATTGAAAATAAAAAATATTTGAGGGGGAAAAAAAGAAATCTGGACAAAGCCAAAAATAGTGGGGGTACAAACGCACAAAAAAGCGACACTTTTGAGTACTGCTCTCACAAACTTAGAAAGTTGATAGAAATGCAGGTTTTACATTACGATGAATTTTCTGAAGGGTATAAAGTATGAAACCCAACTGTCTGTCATTATTTTCTGACTTCAGCCTCAATGATCTGCCAGTGATTTGCCAGAGAACAACAATTTTATGAGAAAAAGACCAAAAATATGAGGCACAAATCTGGACATTCTGCAAGAATCTATACAGTTGAGAGTTATGCTGGAAAGAGCCAAATAACATGGACAGATTTTAAATATTACTCTTATAAACTTAAAGTTAATAAGGTTGCCATTAGGTTTGCTTCCCTCTCAACCATAGTAGATCAGTGTTGTGCTGTTAAGTAGAATGTACACTTTTTTTGGTAATTGTCTTTTTATTGTACTTTTGAGCTTTTCTCCCCAGGTCTCCTAGTCCAGTCATCAGCCTCATTAAACATATGTCAAATAAATAAATTGTTTGTGTCTTTCTGCTTTTCCCGGTTAGGGGTCGCCACAGCGGAACTCCGTTCCACTAATGATTGGCAGTAGATTTTTACATATTAGCTTGCCGGGCCTAACGCACAAACTTCAATGAAGGAATGCCCATTCATTGGTAATCACTCATTGTGTCCTGTAGAGTCCTTTTAGTCAAATTATTTTAGTAATAATCTATTTGTTGTTGGCTTATTTAATGTATGCTCTTCTGTTGCATTTAATTTATCCAAAATGACATATCTGACATGTTTGGGATCTCTTAAGAGTAACTAAATATTGGATAATTTCTAAGTCAACATAATAATTGTTTACACTACTAACATTCCATCCTGATATATAAAATACTATAGAACAATAATAGAATAATATAGAATTTCATATCTCTTTTAAGAAAATTCTCCATATAATAATTTAACATATGGAGCTCAGTTGATATCGTTGGTTAAAGGTATTAGTGATAATCCAATAGATCTATCTTTATCTATTGGATTAGAAATGACTTTCATTCCATGTTTAATGGGAAATTCATATTTACTTGTAGTTGATACTTTAGAATTAATGTTTTATAGAAGTACTTTTTTAAAGCCTGACCAGAATTTTACCCTACTTATATTTAAAGAAGAAAGAACATTAAATTGCACTCCCAAGTTTACAGACATAAAAATAACATCCAATGTTATCAAAAAAAATAAGAAGCAAAACATTTCTTCCAACAATAACTTGAAATGGATTTAGCATTCTTATCATTAAATACTAATGGCTTAAATAATGCAAATAAAAGATCAAACTTACTAAAATATTTAAATCTAAATAAGGCACAAGTAGTATTTCCCAGGAAATGCATTTTAAGACTAATGATAACTTTATTTGGAACCCTAAGGACTATACAGTCTTAGCTCAATCCTCCTATAGAATAAAGACAAAAGGAGTATCAATTATCTGGAAGAAAAACATAATCACTCCAAAAGTTATTTATAAATATGAAGACAAAGAAGGTCTACTAGCATTTGTTATAATTAAATTTAATAACAGAATATGGACCTTAGCTAATTTATATTGGTTCCCAGGAATTGGAGCAGGAATGATTAAAAAACACCTAGATTTTATTTCCAACAATTATAAAGGAAATCTTATACTGGGAGGAGACTTTAATTGTACCTTAGAAGTTTCTAAAACCATCAAGAAGTCTTTTCGCATAGCAACTATTTCAAAATCCTTAAAAAAATGAATTGATTCATTTCATTTAATTGACACTTTTAAAGTAAAAAATGATAAATCCTTATTATTTTCCCATAAAGGCCATAGATTTGGAACACAAACCAGAATAGACAAATTATTCGTGGTTCAAGATTTACAAACAAAAATCCTCAACTTCTCAATAGTTCCATGCCCCTTCTCAGATCATGACTCTCTGATAATGAAGCTCCAAATAGAGTTTAAACCTTTAATCCTCTCAACTAGAATTCCATCATATATCATGAAAATTAAAGAATTCAGACCCTGGATGTTGTCAGAACTACAATTATTTATTGAAATTAATAATGCAACAGAAATCAGTAGAGTCATGGTTTGGGACTCATTAAAAGCTTATTTATATGGTAAGACCCTTAGCTGGTACAAAAACAAAGTTAGAGAGTGGGCATCTGAATCATTAGACTTGCAAACTAGACTCTTGACAGCAAAGTCTAAAAAAAAAATCAGAATTGTCCAGAAGTCAAAAAAGAAATAGAGGAATTAAATAAAAATATATAATGAAATTATAACACACAAAACTTGTCTAGCCTTGGAAAAATTAAAAACACATTAGCCACCTTCCCCAGATATTTACATAACTTATCTGCAAGACTTAAAATACAATCTAAAGCAAATGACATTAGTAGCATATATCATGAAAAGAAAGGGAAAAAAGGTATCAGATATCGGAGACATCCTTGAAGCATTTCGGTTCCATTATATGGAACACTTTAAAAAAGAAGATTTAGATACCAAACAAATAAACTTAGATACAAACCTTATCAATATAAAAAAAAATTCCCGAAAACTTAAAACTATTTTTTTATTTTTTATTTATTTTACATTTGTTGACCAGGATAGTCCGACTGGATGCATGTCCATTTTCAGTGGAGGCCTGAGGAGAAAAGCTCCAACGGTAAGCAGATACAGCATTACATAATACCAGCATTACATATTACAGACTATTTACAGTGATTACATAAGTAAGCAAGTTAAACAAGTTCCACAGGTTAGAGTTAATCCCGAGCGTAAATCAGGATTAAAATAAATTACACAGTAAGATGGTTAATGTGGCGGTGGTGCTGCAGTGGCGTTGTCGCCTCACAGTAAGACGCTGTTCGGTTCGATTCCCAGCTAGAGCATCTTCTGTGTGGAGACGTGTGAATGGGCGTACCTTCATTGAAGGTTGTGCGTCAGGGCTGGTAACTCGGCACGTAAAAATCAACTACCAATCATTAGCAGACTGGAGTTCCGCTGTGGCTAACCCTAACCGGGAAAAGCCAAAAGATGCAACAACACAGTAAGATGGTTAACAGATTAACTGGTTAACTAGACCTACAAAAACCTATATCCTACAAATAAATTGTTGACAAGATAAAAGAAAGTAAATCTAAACACCAGGGATAGATGGTATAATTACGGAAATTTATAAACTCTTCCCTTTAACAGTAATCTCCCTTTTTCATAAAACTTTGCTAGAAGTCCAGTCAGAAGCAAAGATACCACCCTCATGGAAATATTCTCTCATAACACCAATTCTAAAAGATAATAAACCATCAGAACTTTGCACCTCATACAGACCTATATCATTACTGAATAATGATTACAAAATGTCCATGTCAATACTAGCTAACAGAATGAAAATCCCACTTTCAAAGACAATTAATAATGATCAAACTGGATTTTAATATAACAGGCACACACATGATAATATTAAAAGGATGCTTACTCTTATAGATTATGTGAATAAAGAAGATAGAGAAACACTTGTAATCAGATTAGACATCGAAAAAGCCTTTGATTCCCTCAACTGGGAATATCTATTTAAAACTTTAGCATTATTTGAATTTCCTCTTCCCTTCATCTTATTACTAAAGAACACATTATATTAATAACTTAGCCTACATTAAATTAGGTCCTTTTGCCTCAGAATCTATCCATATAACAAAAGGTACTTAACAAGGATGTTCCCTTTTTCCTATTTTATTTTCTTTGGCTATAGCAATACTTGTGAAATAATATGCAATAATGCAAGAATAAAAGGAATAGAAGTCTATGATCAGTACATATCTAAAATAATGCTTTCTGCTGATGATATTTTATCAACCCTATCAAACTCCAGAGAGTCATAAGGAGAGCTAGAAGAAGTAATGGAGAAATATTATAAGATTTCAGGTCTATACTTTAATAGATCAAAATCAAAATTTCTATTTTTAAATAAGAAAAAAGAACTATAAGTTACAGATAAATCCATCATAGGAAAACAAGAACTTACGCTAAATTATTTAGGAATAGTGTTATGCAAAAATATAAACTAAACAATGTTAATAAATTATAAAAACATTATTGAAACAATAACAAAATATAGAAAAGTGGAACAAAATTATATTAACTTTTGAAGACAGATTGCAATTAATAAAAATGGTCTTATTGCCAAAAATACTATATGTAGCATTAGCAATACAGTTAATTCCTGAAAGATGCATTCTTAAAGAAATAAACTCATGTTTAATAAAATTTTTATGGTATCCCAAAAAGAATAGCGTTGCTCTAACTCATCACATTAGACCCTGAAAACAAGGGTGATTGAACTTCCCAGAAATAGAAACATATATAAAAGCATCTGTGCTTAAAACTACAATAGACTGGATAAACCCAAATTATTTTGCCAACTGGAAAGAATTAACAACGGCTATATTAACAAATGAATTTAATCTGTTAAAAAAAATTTTAATAATAGACAAATCAAACAAACCCTGGTACATACCATGCATAAGTATACAATATAATATAACAAAACTTTCTAAAACAACACTGATTAATCATTACATTAATTCATTTAGGAAACTCATCGATGCAAACATAGATCTAAAACTTTGGTTTGACCTTTTAACCTCATTTACCATCACTAAGAACTTTCCTCACAAAATATATAGGGAAACAATAACCTCTTGGGAACAAAATGGATTCTTATGCTGGTTTCAATGTGTAAATAAATTAAATGTTTTAGATATACATATGATAAAAAACTGCTAACAATATTCCAACACAGGACTGGTTAACCTTACAAAGCATTCTAATGTACACTCGATATTTATGCAGATTAATTAATAATTCCTCATTTAAAGATATTCCAAATCTAATAAGTTTTATGTATGAATTTATATGTAATAGTTGTGAAAAGAAAAATTCCATTTCAAATCTATATAAAGAGTTAATAACATATAAAACAATTCCCAAACCATCATACTAGCAGTTCTTAACAAAAGGTCAGTCACTGCAGTTAACAGAAGAAATTAAAACTAACATCTTACTATCAGTTAATTACACCTCTAACACACAGTACTGGAAAATATTTAACTGGAAATACTTACATAGAGCATTTTTAACACCAGATAGAATTAAAAAGATCAGTACTACTACAAATGTTTTTTGCTGGAAGTGTGAAAAGTCAAATAAAGCAGACTGGATTCATATTTTTTATGAATGTAGTAAAATTAAATCATACTGGAATGGAATCAATCATTTTTACAAGCTTTATTTAATGAATCCTTTACCTTAACTAAAGTATTGATAATTCTAAATGTAAATGAAGGTCCCTACCTGAATAAGACATATATGTATTTATTATGGACAATACTTGCTATATCTAGGAAATGTGTAACCAGAAGTTGGAATCCAAATACACCCCCAACCTTGGAAGAATTCTATACTTTATTGAAAACAACTACATTGATGGAAATAAAAATCAAAGAACTATGAATCCATCCCAGGCCATTGGTAAATAATCCTTGGAAGAAAGTTATATCTTTGCTGGACACTGCAATAATCAATATTGTATCTCTGATAACTGATCGGTTAATTCTATATTAAATAACATACAGTGTATATAATTGAAAGTCAGGCTATTGTAAATATTGTATATAGTTGTTTAAAATGATATTTAAAAATATTATGTAAATGTTATTTTAATTGAAAATAAAAAATATTTGAGGGAAAAAAAAAAGAAATCTGGACAAAGCCAAAAATAGTGGGGGTACAAATGCACAAAAAAGGGACACTTTTGAGTACTGCTCTCACAAACTTAGAAAGTTGATAGAAATGCAGGTTTTACATTACGATGAATTTTCTGAAGGGTATGAAGTATGAAACCCAACTGTCTGTCATTATTTTCTGACTTCAGCCTCAATGATCTGCCAGTGATTTGCCCGAGAACAACAATTTTATGAGAAAAAGACCAAAAATATGAGGCACAAATCTGGACATTCTGCAAGAATCTATACAGTTGAGAGTTATGCTGGACAGAGCCAAATAACATGGACAGATTTTAAATATTACTCTTATAAACTTAAAGTTAATAAGGTTGCCATTAGGTTTGCTTCCCTCTCAACCATAGTAGATCAGTGTTGTGCTGTTAAGTAGAATGTACACTTTTTTTGGTAATTGCCTTTTTATTGTACTTTTGAGCTTTTCTCCCCAGGTCTCCTAGTCCAGTCAGCAGCCTCATTAAACATATGTCAAATAAATAAATTGTTTGTGTCTTTCTGCTTTTCCCGGTTAGGGGTCGCCACAGCGGAACTCCGTTCCGCTAATGATTGGCAGTAGATTTTTATGTATTAGCTTGCTGGGCCTAACGCACAAACTTCAACGAAGGAATGCCCATTCACTCATGTCGCTACACAGAAGACGCTCTAACTGAGAATCGAACGGGCAACGTCAACTGTGCGGCGACAACGCTACCGCAGCACCACCACTGCAGTGATTGTCAAATAAATAAATAAATAAATAAAATATGCACTTTATGTGCACTACGGGGGATGCCTTGGGAAAACCTGGATTCAGCAAGGGAGCCGAAAATTCCAAAACTTTAGGCGCCTTCCATATGCCCTGCTGTACAGCTTGAGAAGAGCAGGTTAAAGGCAATGCATTCTTCCCTGTGGGCTTTGGGTAATTGATGATCGGCTTGTGCTTCACCAAGGCTGGGCAGAAAAGTACTTTATTGGGGAATGCCTTCCACATTATCATTTTTTGTCGAGAAAATTTGTTCTTTTCTGTCAAAAAAATAAATAAAATTTTGAACTGGTGTTTTTAGTGGTTGTCACTAAAAATTTTTCCTCTGGTCTTACTTTTTTTGGGCATAGTTCCTTATGGGAAATACCTTTCAAATATTTAATTTTAGTGGCAAAAGTTTTCATCTTTTGTCAAAACATGTGGTTTGGGGCTAGAACAAAGGGTTGTTATTAAAAATATTTACATTGAAACTTATTTTTTTTTCCTAGTCAGGTTATTTCACTGGCTTTCCTGAGCTCAGCTACCTGCTTTTCAGCCACCTTTTTCAGTACATAGGTCGCCCTTAGCCACTGTAGGGATTCTCTTATTGTTTAATGTTCCTTTGCTATCAAAAAATAGTCTTTGGTACTGGGGCTAATCTATTTGCTGGTTATCACTAAAATAATTTACCTTAGAACTTAACTTTTCTGTCAGGAGGTAAGAATCTTCAAGGATTTGCTAGCAGTTTGTCAGATACTTTTTTCAGTAGACAAAGTCTGTAATGCCTATGAACATTCCCTTGTAATTTTCCAGTTTTCTTTAGGAAAACAGCTTTCTGTCAAAAGGTGTTGTTAGGAAGTGGAACTTGTGTGTTTGGTGTTTACCACTAAATTTTACATCATAACTAAATGATTTTTTTTCAGGAGGTAAGACAGATACTTTAAAACTTGGATGACACTTGTCAGGTATCTTTTGCACCAAGGACATGGACCTGAGTCATAGTAACTTGATTGTTCCTTCCCTGCAAGAAGAGAAATGTTATCTGAGAGACTTCTGTCATTCCCTTTGCCTCAGCCATTAATGAGTGATTTTGTTGCTGCTGTGGCTAGAGCAGCAGTGATCAAATGATGAGCATAATGCACTTCTATAAGTAAAATTACCATAACAGTAGATGTTTGAATCATTATTGCTGCAGTAGCCTCTCCCTCCCTTCACCCCCTTATTATAATATGTTTTTTGTTGCCAAGGTGTGCAGATTTGATTTTACTTTCCTGGCATTATCCTGTTTATGGGTTATAGCCTCCCTCTCTCAGTTAGCATGAAAGTTCTGAAGGCCTGGGCTACCATATCATTAACGTTATCTAGGTATGCTTCAGCTGTCAGTAGTCTGGACATGCAGAAGGTACCCTTAAGCTTTGGAAGCTAGCTGGCTGGTCATTATAGCATGATCAGGATATAACCCATATAGATAAGGCTACTGCAGCAGTGGTCATTTAAACATCTACTTCCACGGTAATTTTAGTTACATAAGTGTACTTTACTAGTTTGAACAGAAATCCCTTTCCAAGTACCCTTCTAATTCTCCTTTTTCATTTATGTTAGTTGCCCTTATTTTAAATATGTAAACCACTATATATATATACACATATATATATATATATATATATGGACAATAACGTAACCAGTCCCAAAAGATGTCTGAAAAACAATACCCGATGAAGGTGGAAGGTATGCAATCACAGTTCCAAGTGAATAAATCCGTTGATTAAAGAGTAGAAAACACTTTCGTATTCAGTAAACACACAGAATCTTTAATTTACGTAAGCGCTTTCACGGTGATCCGCTTCCTCAGACGTAACAACAAAGAACAAATCATAGCAGCTTAAATACATACAGGCGCATCACTTCCTAAAAAGTTCAGTGCAATTTAAAGGTACATGACACAACGTGCATGAATCAAGAAGCAAATCTAAACTATATACAACTCTAAAATAAAAATATGTCACAAAAGCCTACTAGCAACTCCCAATCTATTTAAAAACGCTGCTAGAAACAACATAAACCAAAATACTTGAATAAGACCACATATAAAATATATAAAATGTGGATACATATATAAAAAACTGTAAGCACTCACATTTCACATCCATATGATAGTGGAACTACAAAATATATAAAAATGTAAAAAACCACATTGAGTTACATTAATAAAAGTAACATGCATAACTACTGCTCAATCGGTGCACACAAATGTCATAGATATAATGGGGTAAAACAAAGAATATATATGTTGACCCTGATCATTACAATATTTAACATAATTCATCAGGACAGTCCTGGATGGAGTCATCTAAGGGGTCTAGATCTAAGTACAGGTTTCAGGGGCACACTATCATTTAAACCTCTACCCCGATGTGCAGATAAACGAAGAATCCATTTAATTTCTGGATATATACACATATATATCATTAAATGGATACTCTGCATGGGTTATTTATAAATATACATTGTTATAAATAAAAATATAATAAAACACTCACTGAGGTAAGTGCCTCTTGCCAACCAAGTCAAATCAAGTTCTTGGGAAGAAAATTATTTATTCAGCATAGAGGGTTTCAAAAAACATGTCATATTCTATCGTCATTTTGTGGACGACATTTTTTTGATTTGGGATGGAAGTATTGATGACTTAGAAAAGATCATGGATGAAATGAATGTCTTGACTAGGTATTTAAGGTTTACATATAAGTATTCGAATAAATATATAGAATACCTAGATGTTTTTATAGAAAGAGTGTTGACTAATCATATTAATACTGGTGTATATAGGAAAAGTTGTCAGAGGAATACTATCCTACATAGACGAAGCATGCATCCCCCTTATATTTTTAAAAATATTATAAGGGGACAAGGCATGAGAGTCTCATGACTGAATGCAACTGAGAAGGGTTATACAAGTGAATTGGCTGACTTTAAGAAAAGATTAATAGATAGGGGATATACAACTATAGAAGTTGAGAGAGGTCTATCTGATATGGATAGTCTAAGAACAGATAGAGCCGCCCCTTATTTTTCTGATAGATTAACATCTAGTAATATAGGTAAGCATAGACATCAAGATATTAGGATACTTATGTACTATACTAATGATAATGAGGCTATTCATGAGATTATGATTAATCATTGGAGAGTCCTTACATCTAATGATGAAATTAAGAGTATAGTGGGTAAGAGACCGTTGTTCAGATATAAGAACAAACCAAATCTTAAAAGAATATTGTGTCACAATACATATAGGCACACACCTAATAGTACAGTGCGAACTATTCCATGTGAACATTGTAACTATTGTGGCTATATTAACACCAATGGATGCTTTATACATCCTGATACTGGCAAATATTATAGTTTTAGAGTAGAAGTCAGTTGTGATACTGCACATATAGTATATTTAGCTGAATGCAAAATATGTGCATCATTTTATATTGGAAAAACTAATAGAATGTTCCGCACAAGAATTAAGGAACATTTATATGCCATCAGGATACAGTATGCTAATAACGCTTTAGCGAAACATGTTATGACATCAGGTGAAGATCATACTTTTACGTTTATGGCCATAGACAATATATTACCTATTCTTAGACAAGGTGATATTAGAAATGGCACGGAGAAGAAGGAAATTGCATGGATACTTAGATTACGAGCTGACAGGGGCAAAGGGTTAAATGATAGAGCCTCAATTATACCCATTTTAAAAGTTCGAAGATAAATGTATTATGAATTTTGTTTTTATATGTTTATGTATGATGTTTTATATTTTATATTAATTTGTGACAGTTTTTATTTATATGCATTATTGGCTTTGGTTATATATATATATATATATATATATATATGTTTAGTGTTAAGATGTCCTGGTCAACATGAGACACTTTTTGGATACCATCATTCATTTTTATGTTTGTAGCTCTCATATCCATGTATGTTAATATACGTATATGCTACATTTACTATGAACATTTTGTTCGGTTCTCTAGATTTTGTTGACCAACACTAAGGAGATATATCCCTATATCCCTATATTGTTATTAATATTTGGATTTCAACATGTAGTTGAAGCTTTTATACATTTGGGAACATTGTATATACATTCCTATGCCATTAGTATATTGTGATAAAGAATTTTTTACAGAATATTGTATACTAGGAGGCTATACACTAATTTGGTTTTAGCTATTTAACATCTTTAATACTGTAGTAGTGTAATGTGGCTTTAAAGTTTAAATGGAGTGTGAGGTCATAATGAGCTAAACATTATATAAGAACCAATTAGTAACAAGGTGTGTCATGGTCTGAAGAAGCATTTGTGAAAGCGCTTACCGTTTGTGTACACCATTAAATTTGCTTTGTTTTATATACGGTGTAATGCGTTTATTTACAGTTCGCTATTTGTGAGTGCATGGTTACCTCTGCCTGTGCTTTTTTATCTTATATTAAATATACATTGTTGACTACTTTACAAATATAACAGATAATCGTCAACCCAAATGAGTACAATGTCATCTCGCAATTGGTGACCATGCCAACCTGCATATACACACACACACACATATATATATATATATATATATATATATATATATATATATATATATATATATATATATATATATATATATATATATATATATATATATATGTACAGTATATATTACCCCCTCAAAGATACTGCCTGCCACTAAAGACAAGACTTCCTCAAGGGAACTTAATTATACCTTAATTACCACCCCCAAAACTTATGTTATAATAAATAGACCAATTTAAAACTGTTCCAGACTTGCTCATGCCATCTGAAACCATTTACTAACTGAAGTAAAAATGAAAAATCTGTGCAGCAGTTTAAATCAGCTTTAAGAAAATGGATTCATGTTGACTTGCAGAAGAGTTTTAGTGAATGATAAAAAAAGAAAAAAGAAACATGTTTGCAGAAACTAGCTTCTTACACCCCAAAAGTATATATACCAAATCCACAGTTGCACAACTGTGGAGAAAGGGGCAAACTCCACTGTTGATGAAAGTGGCTTTGGCAAACATACTTCAATCCTTTCACTGTCCCTAAAACTACATCTGATGAATCTACTGGAACTAAAGAAAGTGCCTCAAAAATGAGGCTAGTGAGTGTAGTGTCATGTTAAGACTCCTAGCATTTAGCAGCATAACCTCAAGGTTGTTTTTAGATGGAGTTTTTACGTTGGGAATTTTGTCCTTGGGACACTGTCTAAAAAAGGTACTATGGGGGTGGCAAGAGCCTTAGCCAGTAGCTGAAATCCCAGGATTGACAGATGAAGACCATCTCTGGCAAAGCATCAAGGTCTGTCAATCATGTCATCTGATGCTGACAGATACTGGATCCCCTTAGAATTACCCAAGAAACTAAGCCAATTATTGAAGTTAATCATTTTCTGTTTGTATTGAGGCATCATACTAGGTGAAGGTAAAATGCTGCTTAAGGCTAGGGACATACCTGCCTCAGACACATAGTCTGAGAGCTCAGTCATGTCTTTCTTCATATAGTCCAGAGAGGTACTTCTCAAGTCATTTACGCCAACATGGACTATAATGGTGTCATAACAGTACCTGTTGAGAGACTTGAGTGCATGTGTGGCAAAAATGTATCGGTATGTATGTATATATCTCTTTAGTTACACAGATAGATAGAGGTACACATACTAGTATATTACAATGAAATCACCGTATTGACTGGAAATTACATTTAGAAGTGACAGGTAGAATTTCTGAATTTCATGTCATGAAGTAAGAGCACAGTACAGCAGGGAAGCAAACTACCAACCATAGTTGAGAAATAGACAGGAGGGGTGAGAAGTAGTAATGTTTAATACTATGTAACTAGCTGTTTGAAGGAGCTGCAAACTGCCACCACAGAAAACATGCTTTGAGCAATAATTAATAGGAAAGCTAGGGTCCTGGTTCCAATTTATTGTTTGTTTGTGTCTTTCGGTTTTTACCGGTTAGGGGTCGTCACAGCGGAACTCCGGTCCGCTAATGATTGGCAGTAGATTTTTACATGCTGGTTTGCCGGGCCTAACGCACAACCTTCAATGAAGGAACGCCCATTCATGCATGTCACCACACAGAAGACGCTCTAACTGAGAATCGAACGGGCAACGTCTAACTGTGAGGCGACAACGCTACCGCAGCACCACCACCGCAGAATTTCCCGGTTCCAATTTATAAATCACTGAATAGGCTAACAATAGAGAATGGTGTATCAGTCTGTAGTTATAACTAATCTAAAATAATTAGATTGGGAAGGATACAAAGATGCTTTTTAAAACAAATTAAGGATGTTAAACAGTAGTATTATAAGAATACACTGGATAAGCTATCTCTGTTCACCATAACGTACAGAGAAGTAATAGAGGCCTTATAATGATTTTCAGATGTGCACATAATTATATGTTTAGGACAACTAATAGAGGTTAATTTGAAAAACAGCCCTTGGTGACAAGAAACAAAAGTACGTTTGTGGGTGTTAAAATTGTAAGAACCTTATCATTTCAAATTAGAAAAATAGGAACATTATCAGAGTTCAAGAAAAGTTTTTTTTATAACTGCCTGATAATTAGAGTCTATGTCCCTGTATTAACATGTGGCAAACTCTTTGAAGGCCTTTCCTAGGCTTTGACTTTGTAATCGGAACTCACTGAACTATGAGCAACAAACTGCATGCAATGCATGCCCATCCTGAGTAGAAGGGCACTCATCAATGATGCTCACTAAGCAAGAGGTTCAGGGAAAGAGAAGAGATGTGGGTAGGGCATAGAAAGTACTGTGTAACTGCATATATGTCTGAAAAGCAAACTCATTCAGGGTTGTAACATTCTAGATCTTATCAAGTTGTGCAGTGCTAGTCTTTAGCTTTAAGGCCTTCTCCACATCTACGACACACATACTGGCACTTCATTTTCATCCATCAAATCGGTGAGGGTGGAATTCATTAAATAATGACAAACATTTGAGTTTCAAACATTATAACTCCCAGAAAATGCATGGTAACACAAGGCCTTTTATTCCAGCAACTTTATAAGTTTATAAGAGTATTATTTAAAATATGTCCTTATTTATGGGGCTTTCTCTCCCCATTATATTTGGCTTTGTCCAGATTTTTTGTGCTAAAAGGTTGACAGCTATGACATTCATCCATAAGATCTAAAGTTCACACCAATCCCTGGTGCCTGCTCTTCTTTTACCTTCTGCAAAGCTCATGTAAATACTCCCCTTTAGCACATTACCTGACTAGTGTTCACTGAGATTACACTAATGTTTCAGGGGTTTTATATCATAAGTACTCATTGTTCCTCACTCAGTGGCCAGAAAGCAGTGTGTTTATATCAGCAATACCAGGCAGAAATATTTTTAGCACCTCTGTATGACTTTCTCCGGTAACTGCCAACATGGTGACAGTTCCTGCATGTTTACATGCTTTTACAAATAAATTGTTAGCCAATAGCTCCCTCATTCTCCTAATCCCACTATTGATTACCACAATGTAACATGGGTTGATTTCTAAGTGTATAATCAATATGTTTATTGTTATGCACAATTATTTTTCACTCTAACCTGTATTCCCATAGGTTGCAACTGAAAATGGTCATAACATAAATCCACTTATCCAGTTACCACAAGTAGATAAGATAAATAAAAATTAAGGCTTGAGAAGTGTTCTGTATTTCCATTCAGGAATATGCCATCAGACATGCCAGCAACTGCAATGTCTGTTGCAGATTGTTTTTACACTAAACAGCAGCATAACAAGCTCACTAATATTTATTTATTTATTTATTTATTTATTTGCTTAGTTAACCGTGTATGTGAGCAGGTCTGAGAACCATTTTTGACCATGTCCTGGGGCCAGGCTTTAGTACGTAAGGCAAGGGTTAATACAAAATCCATGAGTTACAAAACATATGGCATAAAACAGGCAGAGATGTGGAGTTACCCAAATCGTGTAGCATGCAACAAATGCCTTACAGAACATATAACAATTACACATCATATAGCATAAAACAAATGCCTTGTTCCACATAGAGGAATGCTGTTATACAATAAAGGTGATAGAAATGATTGAATACAATATAAGTCACAGTTACAGGCATTGATGGTATAGTACATTAACATATGACTAATAGTCTTATATTGCAGGTAGGGCCACTATTATGTTCCGTTTTCTGGAAGACAACTTTATTAAGCACTTTTCTGATATAAAAAAGGGGATTGACAATAATTTGTTAAGCATTTTTGAGCACTGCTCAGATGTAGTCTCATTCTTGAAACAATAAATTCCGTTTTATTTTGTTAACACACCAAAGTTTTTAATAAAATGAGAAAGATATTCTGGTAACTAAAACCAAAACTTAGCTCTGTGGTTTTATGAAACTAAGTTGCTTTTTCTATACATTATGCAATTTAAAACAGCTCCTGATACTGACACTTCCTATATCAAGCTTCCTCAGATACTGCAACCCAAAAGTACATCTTTTTTTTTTTGGTTTATGCCATAAAATTTTAAAAAGGGGTATGGAATCTGCACCATCCCACCACCATCTAATGTACACTGATTTTTGGTAGGATATTTAAACAATAATCCACGTCTGTTCATGGATATATCAGGATTTACCCACTGCTGGTGTGGTTTGATCACGAGGTGAAGCCCAACTGATTAAACAAAGTCAGCTGTGGATAAATCCTGATATACCTACAAACAGGAGTATATTATTGCTATTATACAATGACATTATTTAAGAAAGAAATTGCTTACCTTTGTATACAGGCACTTCAGTTTTCTTCTGCATTGTCTTTCCTATACTGATGTACTGTACATGCATATGGGACTTACATTCCCACACTTGCACAGTACATTAGTGCAGTGCAGGAGAAGCGATAGAGAAAACAATCTGTTGCTTTTATTGTTTTTTTTTTTTACTGTTAAAAAATAGAGATTTTTACCAGAGCTACCACAAAAATGTAAGGAAAATCAGGTAGGTCTCTGTTAGTTTAGTTTTGCAGAATGTTCCTGATTTTTCTTGTATTTTGTTCTGGCCCTCAACATATGCCAATGGAAAGTCTGGCTTCTAAATTGTACTTTATTGGACTGACTTTTTTCTATTGGTATAGCTTCAATTTACAATGGGTACGCTGGTTGGGCTGTCCAATCATTGTGTTCTTTTTTGAATAGTAATGATCCTTTATTGTTTAATTAGAAGTTAGCCTTTGGACCAAACCTAGGTGTGTGGATTTGGGGGGGGGCAACAGGTGGCACAGTCCCTTGCTGTTAAAAGAATATTTAAAATATCCCTTTTTCACAGGTATGGGACTTGAATGCATATTTGTATGTGTCAATTAAATGAACTATCTCTGCAACTCTGGTCAATGTAAACACATTTAGCAAACTAGCAGTTTTATCTGAATATCTGTTAGTTGGTAAAATAGGATCTATATTTTTCTCTGTAGGATGCAAAGCCCTGTAACCCTTAATTAAATCATCTCTTAAGAGGCTGCATCATCACAAAGAACTTGAATATTTCAAGAGACAGCACTACTGCAGTTGGTTACACTGTACAACAGGACAAGCAGGCAAACAATGTAGTTTTCACCACGTAATGCTTAAAGCTCTTGAATTTAATACAATCACACACATAGTTGTCAATTAACTGATCTACTACAATTTCTTAATACATCAACACTTAATCACTAGACTAGATGCACCTGACATAGTGCAGGTAAGAAGCACGTTCAACCAATAACAAGGAAGTAAAAGTCTGCTGTAATGCATTAAATCCATTTAGATAATAGAAACAGCAAAGCCAGCGCAAATAGAAATGGCAATGCCTGAGCAAAGACTGGCATGCATACTTCTGTTTTCAAATAGAATAAAAAAAGTCGACCAGACATTATTTAATGCATATGATTATTAAAAAAGAAAAAAAAATCAGTTTGTTTCAATTTGTATTGTATTTTTAATTGTTTTTTTTACAATGAAATCACTAATGCATGACCAGACTTGTTAAAACTCTTTTATACCAACAAAACATTAGAAACATATATGCTGTGCCCTTAAGTTGTGAGAAGTGTAAGAACTGAAGATCTAAAGAGCTGCATGACTGTACCAGCAGTTAAAGACTCCGATAGTCAGATTGTGTTACTTGATAATCATACTAAGCAAAGAGCACATAATAAGTACTGTTTATTCCTTTATGGTCTGCTGCTGGTTTCTTTTGAGTTTTCACCACACTACCATTTTGCAAACTCAAAACAACTGAAAAAGTGTGCCATACCTGTACTGCAATATATTGACACTTATCGAGTCAACTTGTTATTTATGTATTCCCTGCACAACAATGCAATACTCTCTGTCACTCTCAACAGTCCAACCTGCATTAGGAAGTAATTAGCAGCAGTCTGCTTTTTTTTTGTTTTATTTTAAATAATTTTAAATAAGAACTTTATTGAGATTAACTCATGGCTACACAACCAACATCGTCAGGTGCACAATGGTAACATGCAGAGATTTCACAGAAAGAACAGCACTAAACAGATCTATGCAATTTTCAAATAATAAGCATAAAGCAAGTAAAGATAAGCTCGGCGTTCTTCACCCAAAACCTTGAATTGTACACATCTGTATAACAGAAAAACAGTGCAACAAGCACATTATCTTAAAGGTGTATATAATGCTAGTGTTTTATACATTTTTATTTAGATGGTAATAATAACAGAGCAACAACATGATGACACTGCAATGGATTCATAACTGCATACCTGTTTTACAAATGGTTCATAACAACTGTTAACAATCTGGGGACTCCCAACAAACTTCATCTGGGAGTCCAAGTAAAGCTATTCATACAGCACACCAGTATTTCTTCAGATATTATCCTACATGGTATACTCACATATTTTCATGTATATGTGGTTCTGTACACAAGCTAGCTTGCTCATAGGTTCAAAGGCAAGTACTAGGCTAGGTGCCATTGTGGGCCATTTTAAGCCTAGCCATTTTCCCTTTCAAATGGATTATGTAAATCAGAAATGACAGACACACATGCTCACTTTTAGCTGCCATGATGCTACATTGTGATGGGCTTTGGACCATATCACTGTAGTCAGAGCTTCAGATGGCAATAGATTTGGCAGCACTACCTGTAGCAGCAGTTAAATAAGCAACCCCATATGTCAGACACAGATACAAATCCCGGCAACACGAATTGTGACATTGTAGACCCAACACCCAGAGGCAACTGTAAAAGACCTGTACTACTATGCATGGAATAGTAACAAAGCATTATTTAAGTGCATTTATGGGTGCGGTTGGGTGTTTATTGTGCCTATATGCCTGCTGTGGTTCTGTGTTGGGTGTGCTGCTCAGATTTATCATTCCACATAGTACTTTATGACTTTACTTTAAATCTAACATCCAGATGCTGTACCCATTGAGTGAGTTAAGCTGGCATCATTACAATAAAGAGAACAAAACTTAGCATACTCAAGCTGATGTATGTCACGAGCACATTCCCATGAGATGTTAGACATTCCCTTTTCTTGAAAAAAGGGGTGTACAGTATGGTACCATATGGCAGATCTCTATTTGCTGTGTTACTAACTGCCTTTCCTCCATTTTCCAAACCAGATTCAACATGTTAGTCTCTTACCCTTTGCCAATGGATAAACATAACAGGATTATTATCAGACTATGTCCCAGACCACTCTCACCACCCCACAGAAAAGGACAGAAATGAATGCCACTCTTCCATTTTCCATAGCCAATCACAAGCTAACTAGGTATGTTCTGTCAGCCAATACTAATAACAGTGAAGCCCACTGTTGCAGTTCTTAATGCCATAGTAGCTGCTGAGGAGTAGAGTTTAATATTAATTTCCAGAGCTACACACCATTAAAGACAAACAAAAATTCATTTGAATCAAAAAGGAAGCTCTAGTATCAACACTGTTACCCTCAATAGTAATTGACAGGTTGGGAAAAGAGGACATTGCCAAGTTAGGGGTGCCATTATATTTATTTTTAGTTATTTGAGTGCCATGCCAGAAGCTGCTGAATCTTTACTTTGTCCTCAGTTGGGTTCTTGCACAACCTTTACTGGAGTGCTTTCTGTAGTGAGTTCTGTTTGTAAAATTACTGCTGTTTCTTTCCCTTCAAGTATCAACTTCCATGGATGTACTTAGCCTTCAACTAGGAAATCCTAGTGATACAAAAGAAAGACTTTTACCCTCTGGTCCCATACAAGGAATCAGGGCCATAGTTCAGAACTTGTATTCTTGACCTTGCAGTATTTAAATGAAACGTTTAATTCAGGGTTGGCCTATATTTCCATTAAGATGCCTCTTTTGTCCATTTCAGCTTGCATTCCCTTGGATTCACTATTGGCATGCTTGATAACCATTAAATGTTTCCCAAAATGGTTCTTACACTTCAGACTATTCAGAAAATAATTGCGCTTTTTTTTAATTTCTCCAAATGTTTTGGGTTTCTAATATCCATGGCAGGAATGGACCCCATTCCTAAGTTAAAGTATGATTAAAGTTCATGAAATTAGTATTGTTTCAGTCTTTGATGTCAGCCAAAAGTGTTCTTCGCAGCACCCCCAACGTGCCCAGGAGTGACCTCTCCTGCAATTCGTATGGAGTTACATGTATTGGTAACATATCTAAATATGATTCTAGATTTATTTATAAGACTCATTGCTCCTACTACTATTGGAACTCTATGGGCATCTTTCTTCCACATTGCTCTAGTTTCTGCCTGCAGATCCTGATATTTTATGACTCTGTGTCTCTCTGTATGCAAGACACTGCAGTCAGTGAGTGTAGCAATTTCAATAATCAAGGCTACATTTGTCTTCTTTTCATGGACTACTATATCTGGTTTCCTCTCATCTATCTTTTGTACTATTGGTAATGGGTGATCCCATGTGATGTAGACTTCATCATTTTCTATGATGCTTTGTGGCTCATGTTTCCAGTGTTTTTTCAGCTACTTCAATATTATAATGTTTGCACAATCCCCAGTGCTATAGTGTCACCACATTATTATGCATTTAAGTATACAGTCCTTCTGCCATTAGTATGTCACAACCAGCAACAAGGTGTGCAACTGTTTCCAATTTTGTTTTACAAAACCTATATTTGTCTGTTTCCTCAACATGTTCAATGGACTTTGTAAACCAATGTGTACATAGTCCACTATCTTGGGCCGCCAATATTAACCTTTCATCTTTTGGTTTGAATTCACCTTTCCTTAACAATTCTTGTGTTCGATCCTGATCAACATGAGGTTGTTCCAGGAGTTTTCTATACTTGCAACTATATTTATGTATTTTCCACATTTCTTGCCTTCTCATCTGATCCTTTAACTTATATTCTTTCTTTTGTTTTTTGGCACATTCAGTTGCTGCCTGACTTTTATCTACGTCTGGTTTGATTTCCATTCCCACTTGACATCGATATGTTTCTGCTAGACTAAGAAGGGAAGTCATCTTAGATTTATTCTCCTCATGTTTCAAAACTTTCACTATGTTTGCATCT